>NC_054416.1:825000-1020000 GCF_017976425.1 Toxotes jaculatrix | reverse complement strand
CATTGTACCGTACAGACAGTAAAGTACATCAGCTGTTTGAACCACCAGCCGTCAGGAGTCAGGAGACAGTTTCTATTTGTGTTCGAGATATTTTTCATCATTTCCTGTGTGGATCAGACTTCCTGCCTGTGACCACACCGATGGTACAGATCTGAATCGAGGACTTTATTTAGTCTCAGTGAACTGGGTTGAGAAACTCTGCTTTGGGACTGATCATAGAGCTGGAACGATTAAATGAGTAACTGATTAATCATCATTAATCACTGAATGATTAATCATCAACATTTCATCATTTTTAAGTCACTTTGGTTCCAGCTTCACAAATGTGACATTTAGTTGTGTTTGTCAGAAACTATAAATTAATCCTAGTCATATCAGATTCATCCACTGGGGACAATGAATGAATGAATATGAGCACATTTCCTTCTGAATCTGATGCAGCAGAAGTTTGAAGTTGCATTAAAAAGAAATACTCAAGTAAAGCACACGAAGATCGGAGTGACTTTACAAAAGTACAGTCTCTGAGTAAATGTACTTTCCACTGTTGTTATTAAATATAAAATTGTGCGTTTCTCCTCAGCTCAGCTCCGCCCCGCTACGTTCTGACCACACCCACCAATGGGCGAGGGTGTGGGCGAGGCCAGGATGAGTGCCGAGGTGCTATTGGAGGAGACACTGATCAAGCGTTCTCAGCAGAAGAAGAGGACGTCGCCGCTGAACTACAAGGAGCGACTGTTCGTCCTCACCAAGAGCCGGCTGACCTACTACGATGGAAGAGCAGAGGTGGCTTTGATCGCCTTTTATCCCTGTTTTTAGGCTCCAGGCACCAGGCGAGCTGTTTCCCCCGTTTCATATTCAGCCTGCAAACATGAAACTGGTATCAGTCAGTGAAATAAAAACTGCCCAAATGCTTTCAACTGTTTAAACTCTAAATATAAATGAAGTTGAAATTATTAAGTTATTAAAATATTTTTCAAAAAGTTATTCGCAGAAGAAAAAGTTGGACTTAATGTTGAACTCTAGTTCACAAAGTAAAACAGTTTGAATGTCAGTGAACACCACCCTGTTTTAAACTGAATTTCCAGGATAACACACCTGCATTAGACCTGCTCTTATCACAGTTATAATCAAATCAAATACGCTGCTGAAGGAAATGACTGTTTGTTTAAGGTTTCTTATCAAAAACCGTAAATAAACATCAGTTCTGATCCAATGAACGATGAATGAATTCAGACGTCTCACACTTCGTTTCCACCAACAGAAGCGGTTCAGGAGAGGATCGATCGAGCTGAGCCGCATCAGATGTGTGGAGATCGTCAAGAACGGAGGAGGAGTCATTCCCTGCCAGAACAAATACCCCTTCCAGGTATCACACATTAAATCAGCGTCTGTTGTCTTCAAACTGTCTGTGAATCCAGTAAATCTAACCTTTAAACTGCTGCAGGTATCTTAAATGAAAACTTAACGTCGGTGTGTGTGTGTTTTTGTCCAGGTTGTGTATGATACCAACACACTCTACGTTTTTGCTCCGAGTCACGACAGCAGAAGTCTCTGGGTCCAGAGCCTGAAAGAGGGTTGGTCTCTGTGCTGTTCTGTTCTATTCTGTCTGTAAAGGTGGAAACATGGCAGGTCACACTCACGGTTTATGTTCTGAGCTGCAGCAAAGATGTTTTCACACTTTAAACCACATGTCTGAAACTGGTTTTCACACGCTGCTGCTTTCCTTAGCAGCCCCCAACTGTTTCCACTGTTGTGTGTGTGAGATGGAGAACAGGGTCAGAGCTGAGACGTAAGCTGCCCCTTGCTTTGGCTACCACCCCGATAATTTAATAAAACTGAAGTGAGTGGTTGTGGAGGAAAAGACGTGAGGCAGAGAAACTGTGTGAGGTGTAAGGCTCAGGTGCGTGCAGCCGTTTTAAACAGCAGGAAGTAAGTTATTGTTTCACCCACTCGCCAAAGGCAGTGAAGGTGCTTTAATACCCTCAGTGCAATCTGCCCCAACAATCCAAGCAGGACCTTCTAATAACTAACTCTGCTAAACGTGTTTACAAATGTAAACTGTTTGCTGAACAGTGTGTGTGTGTGTGTGTGTGCAGAGATTAAAGACAACCCGATGGTCTTGACGAAGTTTCATCCCCAGTTCTGGCAGGAGGGGGCGTGGCTCTGCTGTCGCCAGGCGGAAAAACAGGCTCCGGGCTGCGAAGAGTACAACCTGTTTGGAGACAGTAAGGAACACAGACACACACACACACACACACACAGAGTTGTGACCTGACCTGACCCGTTACGTGTCCTCACTACGATGGTTTAAAACTGAAATCCTCACAAAGCGATCAACACATGAACAACACGTGTGTTCACACACGTGCTGATCATGTGTTGATTAATTGTTATTGCTGCTGTTTTATTTTGTCTTTTTTTAAACTTAACAATAAAAAAAAAACTACGCGTTGCTCCTTTAACCTGGGTATTTCTGGGTAGAGTAGAATCTGAAACACTTGATTCACCAAGTGTAAAGACAAACAGGAAATAACCCAGTGAGGTTAAATTTAAACTGGTAGCTGATTCATTCAAACTCGCAACTGCTGCAGCTGCATATGATAAGCGTCAGTTTTTATTAGCAGTATTTTAAACAAGCAAGAGGTCAGAGGTCAGAGGTGAAGGTGCGACGGTGGTAGACGTGCTACTGAAGTTAACGAGAAAATGTTGAGATTTTCTGCTTGGTTTACTTTTTCTGTTCCTCTTTTCTAGTTTCCAGAAAACCTTTACCCCCGATTCCTGGAGAGGAATGTAAAGACAAGAGGGTAACCACTAACCACACACACACACACACACACACACACACACACACACACACACACACACACACACACACAGACACACACACACACACACACACACACAGAGTTATGATTAACATTTTAAATGAAAACTTGCTCATGTCCCAAATTTCCCCAAGGGACCTCCCAAAGGGATCAATAAAGTATATTCTATCTAAGTATATTCTATTCTATGTCGTCCCTCCTTTTCCTGTCCGTCTCCCGACAGCGCCGCTGCCGTCCTCCCCTCCCCCCGACCCCTGTGGATGGCGATGACGGTGACGATGATGGTGAGGATGATGATGATGATGACGACGATGAGGTGGTCGTGGCTCTGTACGACTTCCCGGGCACCGAGCCACATGACCTGAGTCTGGTCAGAGGAGGCGAGTACGTCATCCTAGAAAAATGTGACGTCAACTGGTACAAGGCGCGCAACAAGTACGGGTGAGTGCGTGTGTCCTGACAGCTGACACGCTAAGGTTAATGACTGTAAAGTTAAAAATAAGAATGTTTATCTGTGTGAGCGGCGTGTCTCCGTGGCTGGTCAGCTGGTTTCTCACTTTGAAACAGTCGCTGGATGAATTTGAACATCATGGCGTCCTCAGCATGAACTGATGACTTTGCCAAATACTGGGGTGTGAGGCGTGGCTGCCCAGAGGGGCGTGGCTCCCCAGAGGGGCGTGGAGCGATGAAAGGGACAGATGTTCTGCACAACAACAGGAAGTTAGTTTTACTTTGGCCTCTGATGTGTGTGTGTGTGTGTGTGTGTGTGTGTGTTCCACAGTGAGGAAGGCTACATCCCAAGTAACTATGTGACAGAGAAGAGCTCTGGAAGCCTGGTGCAGTTTCCGTGAGTGTGTTAATCATTTCACCTGCTGCCGTTATAAAGTCACCGGACCTTCCACATGTCGGTGTCACATGTGTTGTACTGTTTGTTTGTTCTAGTTGGTACAGTAAACAAGTCAACAGAAACAAGGCAGAGGAGCTGCTGAGGAAGGAGGTGAGACTTTTCTTCCTACCAATTCTATCTCTCTTTACTTCTTTTGTCTCCTCCACACGTCTTTTCCTCTCATTGTATAATTACTGATTTGATCTTGTTGTGTTGTCTGGCTTCTCCCTCGTGCCTCATTTTGCCTTTGATACCATCAACTATACAATAAAGAAAAATTTAAGGAAAGAAAAAAAAAAAAAAATCTAGTTTTGAGCCTTTGTGTCGCCCCCTGCAGGACAAAGAAGGAGCCTTCATTGTCAGAGACTCCAGCACTCCAGGGACCTACACCGTGTCCCTCTACACCAAGTCTGCTGCAGGGTAACGGGACTGTGTCTGTTTACAGACTGAAAACAACAAAGTGTCAGTGGATGTTGTTGTAATGCTTTGTGTGTGTGTGTGTTGTGTGTGTGTGTGTGTGTGTGTGTGTGTGTGTGTGTGTGTGTGTGTGTGTGTGTGTGTGTGTGTGCGCAGGGAGGGAGGGTCGTCTATAAAACATTACCACATCAAGGAGACACAAGGCTCGTCTCCTCAGTTTTACCTGGCGGAGAAACACCTGTTCAGCTCCATCCCCGACCTGATCGAGTATCACAAGCACAACGCAGCAGGTACAATTTAATCGGACACCTCCAAAGCTCGCGCTGGTCGATATCTACACTTTAAAATGTGCTCTGTAATTCAAACCGTGACTTTCTTTTTATTTTTTTATCTCTGTGTGTCTCAGGTCTTGTTGCAAGGTTGAGGTATCCTGTAGGAAAACAGGACAAGTCTGCTCCGTCCACTGCTGGTTTCAGCTACGGTGAGTCCTAAAGGGGCAGCTCTGCAGGTTTTGGACCTTTCAGACACAAGGCTCTTTGTCTCTTACCTTCCTCCTCCCTCTGTCTGTCCCTCCAGAGAAGTGGGAGATCAACCCCAGTGAGCTGACCTTCATGAAGGAGCTGGGCAGCGGGCAGTATGGTCTGGTGAGGCTCGGCAAGTGGAGGGCTCAGCACAAAGTGGCCATCAAGGCCATCAAAGAGGGAGCCATGTACGAGGAGGACTTCATCGAGGAGGCCAAGGTCATGATGTAAGGACGGAGAGGAGACAGGATGAGACAGGGTGTCCGTGAAGTAATGTGTGACACTGTCATTGGTGTGTGGTTTTCTTTCAGGAAGCTGTCCCACCCCAAACTGGTGCAGCTGTACGGAGTGTGCAGCCAGCAGCGACCCATCTACATCGTCACAGAGTTCATGGAGCACGGCTGCCTGCTGAACTTCCTCCGGCAGCGACGGGGCAGCTTCAGCCTGGGGTCCTTGCTGAGTATCTGCCTGGATGTCAGCGAGGGTATGGAGTACCTGGAGTCCAACGGTTTCATCCACAGAGATCTGGTAACACCCAGTTACTTTTTTATTCCAGTACAGGATCTGTTTTTAAGTGCTCTTCTTATACGGAGACACGTTGTGAAAACATTGTCTGTCACTGAAAGAAAACAGAAAACAGAATGATGCACATCACGTGTGGTGATGTGAATATTCATTCCTTCCTGTTTAATTTCCTTCTGTATTTTCTGCTCTGAAGGCTGCGAGAAACTGTCTGGTGAACGAAGCTCTGGTGGTGAAGGTGTCTGACTTCGGCATGGCCAGGTAGGCGTTCGCTCCCTGCGCGTTTCCACTCTGTTACTTAGACTACCTCACAACAAGTCCTGTGTGCTGCCTTGTTTAGATGTTAATGTGTTTTACGTAGGTATGTGTTAGACAACCAGTACACCAGTTCATCGGGTGTGAAGTTCCCAGTGAAGTGGTCGCCTCCCGAAGTCTTTAACTTCTGCAAATACAGCAGCATGTCGGACGTCTGGTCCTACGGTGAGCGCGCTTTAGTGTCAAACATTTCCCACAAAATGTGAACACTTTGTTGTGACGATGTGTTTGTGGTGACCAGTGATGACCAGTTAACCAGGTAGTTCCAGTGGTTGTGTATTTGCTGTGCATTAACACACACCTGCTTTAACCTCACCACTCTTACGAAGCCTCCACCTTTCACGTGCGTTTGTGTGTCCAGGTGTGTTGATGTGGGAGGTTTTCACCGAGGGTCGTATGCCGTTTGAACAGCACCAGAACCACGAGGTCGTTACCTTGGTAACCCAGGGTCACCGCCTGTACAGGCCCAAGATGGCCACGCCCACCATCTATGACGCCATGCAGCTCTGTTGGCAGGAGGTGAGAGCCGAGAGAAACCACCCGTGTCTGTTTCGGTCCTGGACTGTGACCGTCCATTTTCAGTGTCCAGTTTTGACCTTTGTGTTTCCTTGACTGAGACGTCTGAAAGAAACGTTCAGGGACAGGATGAAATAATTCTCGGCTGCTGTCTCTCCCTCTGTCTGCAGAGACCGGAGGACCGTCCGTCCTTCTCTGAGCTCTGCATGATGATCTCTGACGCTCTGGAGGCTGACACTCCTCCCCCGAACTGACCAACTGACCAAACCAGCAGCTTCCACCGTCTGCTGTCGGCCATGTCGGCCTTCACTCCTGCTCCGAGGCCATCGCCGTGGTAACTTGGGGATGTTATGGCAGTCGTCATCGAACCTGCTGTGCAACAAAAAAGGACAATGTGGAGAACACGATGTAATGATACTCAGACTGAAACTGACCAATCAGATGCAAGAGAAGGACCAATCACACCAGCTGTAGACGGCGGCGAAATCTGAGGCTCTACGTTAAAAAAAAAACTGATTGATTATCTCTGCCGTGGAGTTTCCTCCTGTGTCTGTTTGTTTATTTATTAATCATCAACATGATGATGACACTTGGTGGAAGGATGGGACATGGTCCAGGGAAGAACCCGTCCAATTCCACTGTGGATCCAGGAGTTTTTCTTCTCTCTTTCCTTCATGTTGCTGAATGTTTGACACGGTGGACACATCAGCCTCAGTGTTTCCTCCGGGCAGTTCTGTCAGACCTGGACACTCGGTCCTTCGGTCAGTATCAGGTTTTAAAAAAAAATCTTACCTGTCCTCCCAGTAAGAACTCACCTGTGTGAACTGCTCCTGTCAGACTTTCTCACCAGGTCGGGATAATGGTTTCTTTTTTTGTCTGACAAATTTAACTGCATTAAAAATCTGTTTCCTGTCATTTCTATAACATCTTTGTGCATCAATATTAAAAAACTGTTAAGAGGAAGTTCAGGGTTTGAAAAGTCATTTACACCAAAATACCCTCAAAACAAATTCACATTCACTTCAGCCTCTGCTCTACTTTGTGTTCACTGCTAATTAAATCAATATTACAAACATCATACCTGAACATCAGGAAAACTGTTAGTGCTGTGACTGTGAGCATTTTATCTCACTGACATTAGCATTTAGCTCAAACTTCACAGAGCTGCTAACATGTCTGTAAACTCTTATACTTTTATTCTTTTCAGGTTCCCACTTCAGACTGAGTTTAAAGCGTTTTAACCTGACTGAGCCTGGAAACACAGCACCCAGGTTCACCAATGAGCCCTGAAGTAATTATGACCTTTGGGATAGCATAGCAACAGTAACTAAGGGGGTGGGGCTTAGCTAACACCTTTTTACTTCTTGGTATTGAGATGGAAATTTCTCGCAGACTAATGCTGTGTCAGAAATCACTTCCCTGTCCTGTACTTCCTGTCCATCACTGACTGTTCAGAGTCTGACTGTAAATTTATATTTACATGTTCTCAATAATCCCACCATGGTTTCTTCATCACTGTAACTACTCTGTGTGCCTTTAAATTACCCCCCGGGGACAAATGAAGTGTTTTTGAACTGAACTGAATTGAATGTGCAGCATTCTGACTAATGCTGCGTCAGCTCACAAAATTCTGTCTGAAGAAGTGTGTGAAAGTGGAGGAAGGCGTGGCTGCAGAAAATTTAAGCTGATATCTTAGTGAAAGTTTCACCTAAACTGCTGAATGTACAGCACCAGTCAAACTTCCTCCACAAACTCCTGTTTGAGCAAATCCGTTTGGTTTCTGCTGCTGTTTCAACACAAAGACACCGACGGACTTTCAGGAAGGTTGTAAGTTTTTCTTGAAATTTACGCTTCACATTATTATTCTTATTCTGTTTGAATTTTTTCTTTACATTTGACATTTGCAGAAACAGCTGCTGTTTTAATGTGTAGTAAGTAAAAGTTTTTCTTTCAGTTTGATTGAAGACGACGTCATTAAAACCTAAGATACAGCAGCTTCTGTAGCTCTGAGCTAAAATTAATTCTTGAAATATTCGCTACAAAAGCTACAGCCGTTTGTCTCCTGACAGTTTCATTTATAAGCATATTTGAAAATGTCTCCATACATTTTTATTTATTGAACCTTTATTTAACCAGGTAAATCGGATGAGAACCAGTTCTCATTTTGATTTAAAGGTCACAGAGTAGTTACAGTAATCGCCCCATAAATAATGGAGTTTAGACAGAAAAAAAAAACTGCTGGACATGTCTGAAAGTGAACTGATACCAGAATATAAATTTGTTAATCACATTGGTTTTGTATTTTATCATTTTTCCTGCATTAGATTCACTGAATCAGCCTGTTAGTCATTTGAATTACTGAGAAATGATTTACGCAGTGATGGAGTTTGAACTGAGTCTTTGTAAGAAAACTCACTAACTAATGATCAAGTCTAATCTTTAATCTGTGCTTGAAACCTCTTCATTCACCACCTTTACTCTTCAGATGCTTATCATCATTCTGTGTTTTCACAGTCAGCTGCAGAGTCATTTAAAATGCTGCACATTCAATTCAGTTCAGTTCAAAAACACATAAATTTACACAAAAATTAAATCCACTCACCTGTCAAAAAGAAAAGCTACAGCTGTTTGTCTCCTGACAGTTTCATTTATCTGCATATTTAAAAATGTCTCCATACATTCTATTTTGTATTATTTATTGAAACTTTATTTAACCAGGTAAATCAGATGAGAACCAGTTCTCATTTCCAACAACAATTTAAAGGCCACAGAGTAGTTACAGTAATCGCTCCATAAGTACTGGAGCTTAGACAGAAAAAAAAACTGCTGGACACGTCTGAAAGTGAACTGATACCAGAATATAAATTTGTTGATCACATTGGTTTGTATTTTATCATTTTTCCTGCATTAGATTAACTGAATCAGCCTGTTAGTCATTTGAATTTGTGGAAACACAACAGAATTACTGAGAAATGATTTACATAGTGATGGAGTTTGAACTGAGTCTCTGTAAGAAAACTCACTACTCTTCATGATATTTACTTACTGCTACTCTACCTGCATCAGTAACTGACCTTCCAACTCTTACAGCTCTGGAATAAAGATGGTGATAAGAACATGAAGAACACACATAATAACATGATCTACAACCACCAGGCTGGAGCCAATGATTACTGACAGAGGCCATTTATTCCCAAGCTCCCATGCATTCAGTGAAACTGACGAATCTACCTTCACCCTGACCAACACTGCTCCACAAGCAGAGAAGTTATTTATCTATCCATCTGCAATAAGGGTTTGAAAAAAAAGAGAGAGTTAAATGTGGGGCCACATGCTGACACATGCTCAACCCATCATGCTTAATTTATTACAGCATTTGGGAAGCCTGTAGATTTTATTATGTAAATGTTATATTTTAACAACATGTGATAGCAGGGACCCTGTTATTCAAAACTAGGCTGCCACATTACTAATGATTAATAGCAATAGGAGAGACTATTGATCCCTGAACACCATGCAGTTCATGTAGGCTTTATGATGCCTACATCCTGCTCCTCTCTATAAGAAACTATCACAGACAGCTTCAGGACACACTTCATCTAACAACATGTCATGTTCTGCTGCTTAGGATCAATCAGCACAGGAAAAGGTAAAGTAAAATAAGTTGGTAGTTAAACAGCCATTATTGTCCTACAGTTTTCTCTCAGACAGACGGTGCTTTACTGTCAGTTTCTGCAGCTTTTCATGTGGCCCACACACACACACACACACACACACACACACACACACACACACACACACACACACACACACACACACACACACACACACACACACACACACACACATTTTCTCCAGCCATTCCCTCAGCGTGCTTCTCTGCAATAAAACGAACTGAATTTTACTCTCTCACACACACTTCTTACTGTTATCACGGACTATTTCCATATCAATATTATCAGCAGCCTTGTTTCCAGTGATTAACAGACGCGTCTGGACGGACTGCGAGCGAGCAGAGCTGCTGTTCTGTTTATATAACGTTATTGGCCTCACAGTAACGTTCCTGGTAGTTGTGAGTTGAGTTGAGAGAACTGGGACGTTTATTACAATTTCGTGAAAGTCTGCTGCCTTAACTTACCTTAGAAACCTGCGCTCCGGAGCCAAAAGTTTTTCTCCTCTCCGCCGTGTGTGTGAGTACTGCGCATCGCTGCTGATTGGCTGTTACCTGTGCCGTGACTCTGCGTGTAACCAATCAGATGGTGCTGTGGGTGGGACAATGCTGGAGACTGAGTAGTGACTGCAGAGAGAGGCGCAGCTGCATCAGAGTCGAAATAACCCAGTTTTAAATTGATCTCTCATCGGCCGTCGGATTAAAAAAGGCTGATGCCATCTGGCCCATCCAGGTCTTCCTCTGTCCGTTCAACCTCAGCATCTGTTCATCTTACGTCATCGTCTAAAAAAAAACTGCTGGACACGTCTGAAAGTGAACTGATACCAGAATATAAATTTGTTAATCACATTGGTTTGGTATTTTATCATTTTCCCTGCATTAGATTAACTGAATCAGTCTGTTAGTCATTTGAATTTGTGGAAACACAACAGAACTACTGAGAAATGATTTACATAGTGATGGAGTTTGAACTGAGTCGCTGTAAGAAAACTCACTAATGATCAAGTCTCCAGTCTTTAAGCTGGATAATGGTTTGTTTTTGTCTGACAAATTTAGCTGCATTAAAATTCTGTTTCCTGTCATTTCTATAACATTCTTGTGCATTAATATTAAAAAAAACGCTGAGAGGAAATGCAGGGTTTGGATGTTGAACTCTTCATTACATTCTCATGAAAAAGAAAACACCACATTTTGATTAATATGACAATTCTACAGCATCAAATACAACAATATTAAAGAGATGAAAATTTTGACCTGATAATGGCGCAAGATAAAAAGTAATTTACGTCAAAATACCCTCAAAACGAATTCACATTCACTTCAGCCTCTGCTCTACTTTGTGTTCACTGCTAATTAGCTAATGTTACAAACATCATACCTGAACATCAGGAAAACTGTTTGCATTGTGACTGTGAGCAAGTTTTTTTTTTCTCGAAGTGTCTGAAGAAGTGTGTTAAAGTGGAGGAAGGCGTGGCTGAAGAAAATTAAAGATGATATCTTAGATAAGGTTACACCTCTTCTGTACATAAACTGCTGAATGTACAGCACCAGTCAAACTTCCTCCACAAACTCCTGTTTGAGCAAATCCGTTTGGTTTCTGCTGCTGTTTCAACACAAAGACACCGACGGACTTTCAGGAAGGTTGTAAGTTTTTCTTGGAATTTACGCTTCACATTATTATTCTTATTCTGTTTGAATTTTTTCTTTACGTCTGACATTTGCAGAAACAGCTGCTGTTTTCATGTGAAGTAAAAGTTTTTCTTTCAGTTTGATTGAAGACGACGTCATTAAAACCTAAGATACAGCAGCTTCTGTAGCTCTGAGCTAAAATTAATCCTTGAAATATTCGCTACAAAAGCTACAGCCGTTTGTCTCCTGACAGTTTCATTTATAAGCATATTTGAAAATGTCTCCATAAATAATGGAGTTTAGACATAAAAAAAACTGCTGGACAACGTCAGAAAGTGAACTGATACCAGAATATAAATTTGTTAATCACATTGGTTTTGTATATTATCATTTTTCCTGCATTAGATTCATTGAATCAGCCTGTTAGTCACTTGAATTTGTGGAAACACAACAGTGATGAAGAAACCATGGTGGGATTATTGAGAACATGTGAATATAAATTTACAGTCAGACTCTGAACAGTCAGTGATGGACAGGAAGTACAGGACATGGAAGTGATTTCTGACACAGCATTAGTCTGCGAGAAATTTCCATCTCAATACCAAGAAGTAAAAAGGTGTTAGCTAAAGGTGTTAGCCCCCCACCAAGAAGTAAACAGGTGTTAGCTAAGCCCCGCCCCCTTAGTTACTGTTAGTGTCGTTATTACTTCAGGGCTCATCGGTGAACCTGGGTACTGTGTTTCCGTCCTGAGTCTGAGCTCACGTCTCCTCTGTCACTGTCAGTGAAGACAAAATGATCAAACAAATAAAGCTTTAAAAAAAAGTCAGTGATTTTTGAGTGTAGGGAAAAAAGTAGGATTCTGATCTCAGAAACATGTTAGAGCAGATGAACAGATCATGAGCAGGTAAAGCATTCCTTATACTTATTCCTTATACTTTGGTTCTTGTGTTGTTGGGACACGTCCCACTGCAGGGTCTCACTCTCTACACATCGAGTGCATCTGCAGCCAAACTTCACTGTTATGTTTGATTCTTTTGCTTCTGTCTTCTTCAGCTCGCTCACTGTATGAACATGACGTCTCTGAAGACACAGCGTTTCCTGCCCATTACTGTCCTCCTCTTCCTGTCCATCGTCCCCACAGTATCTGAAGTGGTGAACTCACTGTCAGAGTGTGAGGGGTTTCTTCTGAATGAAACTCCACCACAGGTCCCAGGGATCTTGGAAAATAAGATGATCCTGGACCAGAACCGATACAAAATCATTTGCCAGACTTATAAGAGCGAGAAAAAGTTTCTGACGCTCTACGACACCGAGAAGAAGATTCCAGTGTTTTCTGCCAACAAGTACAGAGGGATAGGGGAAAACGCCAGCAGACCCAATATAAAATTTATGATAGAGCCACAGGTGTGTTTTTCTTTTTGATTCAAAAAAGACAGAATTAATAAACTTAATAGTTTATTTACAGTCCTACTACCAGCTACTACTACTAACAGTGTTAATAATAATAATAATACAACTACAACTGTGTGAAAATGTTGATGTGTACAGTTCTGTTGGTTTAAGACCAAATACCTGATGAACCAAAGACGTTCTCATCAGCCAGGCTCAGACGCCTTAACCCTTTCATTTCTTTCTCAATGCACCAGTTTAATTAAAGGGAATATTTACTCTTCATGTTGTTTACTTACTGCTACTCTACCTGCATCAGTAACTGACCTTCCAACTCTTACAGCTCGAATGTGATAAGAACATGAGGAATGAAGAGAAAAACCTGGCCTACAAACACCAGGCTGAAAACAGTGATTACTCTGACAATGAAATGTATAACAGAGGCCATTTATTCCCAAGCTCTTATGGATTCAGTAAAGCTGACAAAGAATCTACCTTCACTCTGACCAACGTGGTTCCTCAAGCAAAGAAATTCAACAACGGAAGCTGGAACAGCATGGAAACATGTGTCAAATGTATCATGGATAAACACTGCATCAACAACAACAAAGATGTTGAAGCCTATGTGGTGACCGGAGCACAGCCTGGCAATAAGCTCCTCAAAGAAAGGGTTAATATTCCCTCAATGCTCTGGTCAGCATTCTGCTGCTACAGCTCCACACAGGAGAAGTGGATAGCAAGTGCACACTGGGGAGACAATGTTCCTGATGATCCAACTGGAAAACATCTGGAGACGAAGACTCTGGAACAACTTCATGACAAACTGAAGACAGGGAGCAAAGTGTTTGAAGTGTTTCCTGAAACCCAGTGTCCTCTCAAGACAACTGTCACTGAGCTTTACCCACAAATGGAAAAAAGATGCCAATGTCCACCTTCCAGTTCACACACTTAAACATCTGGTTATCTCAGTACACCATCTACTCTGCTCACCTCCACATCTGGCCCATGGTCTTTTTCTGCCCATTCAACCTCAACATCTGTTCATCTTATGTCATCGTCTACAACATCTGGACCTCACTCTTAAACCTCTCGCCCGATCACTCTAACATCCAGCCCACTAACCACCACATCTGGTCCACTCCCTGCAACATCTGGTTCTCCATATTCACATCTCACCACTTCATCAGCACATCTGAGCCACAGACAGAAGACTGACCTTTAACCTTTAACTCAACATCTCAAACATCCTGTTAAAATTAGGATCTGAGTGTTTTTCACTTCCATGAATCAGCAAATATATGAACATACCACTAACCTGTCTGATCAGCTCAGTGGTATATTAATGTTTATCTGTTTGGAGAATACAGCAGATTAGATTTTAAGACTGAGTCAAATGAGGCAGCAACAGTCCTGGTTTTACTAACTCTGTGATGATGATGTTCCCCAGCCAGGCCACCAGGAGGCAGCAGTGAGCAGGTGGTTGTGAGTGAATCTGAGCAGACTGAGGATCATTGGCACAGTCCATATGGATTTACTTTAGCTTGCTTTTATTCTGAAGGAGACTTCAGTCTTCTTCAGAACAGTTAAACAAAAAAAAAAAGCATTCGCATTATTTTCTGCAAGTGATGTGTTTAATATATGTTTGAATAGTTTGAATAAAAATACAAAACAATACAGTAGATAGAAAATGTGCATTTTAAACAGATGTGCACATCTGTTCCTACTGTAACACTCAAAATATAGTGTGGAAACAGCTTTAACATTTGCTCCTAATCATTTTTACATGTTCTGTATACATGTATGCTGCATGCTTCATTTTCTCCCTGCAGTTTTTAGCCTATGCATTTTTATAGACGTGCAGTGAAAATAAAAAATAAAAAGTTTGGTGATTGTTGTGTATCTTATGTTAACAGAGGAAGGTGACGGTCAGCCTGGTATTCAGACAGAGCTGGGTGATAATTAATCTGCTGTCAGTGAATCCATCCTGTGAAGACAAAGGAAAAGTTACCACGACCTGAATAAATCCATAAATTATCCCTCCAATACAGACTGAAGTGACACCAGATTCATAAACTGGTCTTTGTTTTGAATTATCCAGAGTTCAGTCAAGGAATTAGTGATTTTATTACAGAAAACTTCCAGGAGAGTGAGACCCTTTTAAGGCCAAGACTCATCGGAGATGAGATAATCAGAAATAAACCCGTTTCCACACAGGGGAATCCTGGGAGACAGAAACCATCTGTCAGGGAGCCTGAACCCTGCTTTTGCATAACGGAGGGTGAAGCAGGTTTTTATCTCGATGATTATCTCGACGATCACTTCAGCAGGTGATGGAGCAGAGATCTTGATTTCCCGCTTAAACGAAAGTTGATCCAGATTCTGATCTGTGGCTGGAATGAAAACCTGCAGATCTGTTGGCCCTCGACGCCACAGATGGAAGATTTTTTTTAGCTGTTATCAGATGTTTTAGAGGTGTAACCTCTAAACATTCAGATTAGACAGGTTCAGAGGTGTAACCTGACAAACATGCACGCAGTGGACAGTCAGTGTTGCTTTGTAAGACGAACAGAACAGCGACTCACAGCAGTTTGTGTAGTTCACACTTTCTCTGTGAAGTCAGGGTCGTTAGTTGCTTCCATGTTTCCGCCTGCAGAGGAAACTCCTGTCAAACAAACGATCGCAGTAACATGTTGGTGACATCGCTCCTCGTCTCACCTCGTGTCACCTGTTCGTCTCACGATCAGTGCGATATCTGAGGAAATCTGATCACATCTCATCCGATTCCTTGTCTCACCTGATCAGAGACGAGTTGTGATGGAGCCTGACTCACCACACCTACAACAAGCATTCCTGACCCACACAGAACCGCATTACCACCCAGCAGCATGACAGTTTGAAAGCATGGGTTCATGTCTGTCCAGGTCCATCTAAGGACAACACTCACAGGGACATAACAGTGAAAGTGATTTTCAAAGTTTCAGTGCAGTAAACAGCTTTTATCTTTCTGTTTCCCTGGATGTTGCTGAGCTGCAGAGGAGGGAAATGTTCTACTGATTTATCAAATCTCTCACATTAAAAGAGTTTGAGGGGAGGATCGCTGATAATGACGGTCATGTGACTTTTACTGTATCACCTGGTTTGACTCTCTGCAGGTTCAGATCAGCGTTTTATTTTACAGGTCCTGAGTTTTTCATCTGTTTTCCAGGAGAATCAGCTGATGTTTACCTGTTCACCACAAGAATATTTCCAGTGAAGGTCTTTGAAATGATGTAGGTAAGAGAAAAGTTCCCAGTGACAGGAAACAAAAAAAAGTTTTACCTTCAAAACGAATGAGTTTACGTACGAGGTCCTGAGCACAGACTGAAGATGAAGTCGACTTTGCTCAGCGTGATGAAGAAACACTGTGGCTGATGTGACATGTGACAGACGATCCTGTGCTGGGGTTTTCATCCTTCCTCCTTCAGTGTGAATGAGTGTGTGCAGCAGGGTCATCTCTGAATCCTGCTCCTGCCTGTCAGAGATCTGTGAGTCTGACGGCATCGACAGCGAAAACAATTCACGAGATGAAACCTGGTCGCGCCAAACGTCCTGAACTGACAGGCATTTAAAAACATTCTGAAATGGACGCCGTGATTTCCTGATAAATAAACAGTGAGTTTTCTCTGGTGGCCTCCTCCCATCAGTGATGAAGATGATGATGATGATCCATCGGTCTTTAATAATCCCTCCCTGTTTCACGCTCCAACGATTTGCTTCAGCAGGAATTTTATCACATCAAGATGAAGATTTCACTGAGCCTTTAAAGAGCAGGAGGCCAGTGTGTGTGTGTGTGTGTTCAGTGCTGACCTGAGATCAGAGCGGAGCTTCTCAAACCTCCTGCAGGAACCAGGACTCGCTGTGAACCCGATGGCAACGAGTGAGTATGAACGACGTGTGTGAGGCTCACACTGAAATATAGTTTACACAGTTTGTTTTTTGTATTTGCAGTGATGAGGAGCGTGGACTTCCACTGCCAGTCCAACAACACCGACCACCGCACCATCGAGATCACAGAGAAGCAGCTGATCGTGAGACGGGGCCAGTCCTTCCTCCTGACCCTGAACATGACGCAGCCTTTCGGTGACTGCGACATGCTGGTCCTCACCGTGGAGACAGGTAGATCTCCGCACACTCACCGTGTCACAGTATTCAGCTGTGTGTCAGTTGTTCTGCTCAGCGTCTGAACTGTCAGTCCATGCACCTGTCCTCCTCCCCTTCCTTTACCTCAGGCTCCTTTCCATCAGAGACGTGTGGTACTCGCTCTCAGTTTGGTAACCCCTCTCCCATGTACGCCAGCGACGTCAAGGCGATATGGAAGTACAGTATGGACAGAAGAGCCGACCTGTCCAGGGGCGTGGTGACCTTGTCCGTGACCCCACCAGCTGATGCTCCTGTGGGCAAGTACTCGCTGTCTGCTCAGACCAGGATGGGAAAGACCATACTGGGAACACTGGTAGTGCTCTTCAATCCCTGGTGCTCAGGTGGGTATCATCACTGAGACCCTGAGAACAAAAAGGAAAAATGTGTGACTAAGACGTTCAGTTGCAGGTTCGGTTCGGTTCTGCTTCCACAACCTAAAACTGTAGCTTCTGTGTTAGAATTGTTTGTCACGTGGTGGATTTCCATCCAGAGGTAGCACAAAGTCACTGTGCTGAATTTCAAGGAAACATACAAAAGAAAATGTGCCTGAAAGCCTGAACATGTGCTGATTGACAGCTGATTTATATCTGATTGACAGCTGATTTATATCTGATTGACAGCTGATTTATATCTGATTGACAGCTGATAGTGTTACACCCTGTTTGTTTGCAGATGACTGGGTGTATCTTCCTCACGAGGGGGAAAGACAAGAGTACGTGATGAACGAACAGGGACTCATCTATGTGGGGACATCAGACTTTCCCTGCCCTCGGGACTGGGTCTTTGGACAGGTGAGCATTAAAGAGCTGCTGTACCTGTCCTTTAAGTCTCAGACACACCTGAGGAACACCACGAGCCTCACAGACAAACTGAAGGTGCAGCCGTGGACAAGGCAGTGCGTTGGTCAACTGGTGGCTCTAACTTGTGTCTTCTTACCCAGTTTGAGGAGGACATGGTGGACATATGTCTCAAGATACTGGACGTCAACCCAAAGCACATGAAGGACCCTGCTGATGACGTCTCTGCTCGCTGCAACCCCATCTACGTTAGCCGTGTGATCAGCGCCATGGTAGGACCAGACAACCCAACAGTCCACAGCACGTTGTCTCTCACCGTCGTTCAAATGGCAGAGTGTGAAAACTCATTCTGTTCTCCAGATCAACTGCTGCGATGATCTGGGCGTGTTATCTGGAGGATGGGATGGTAACTATGGTGACGGAGAAAATCCCAGCTCCTGGCTCGGCAGCGTTCGCATCCTTCGGAGGTGGTTTAAAACAAACTGCCACCCCGTGAAGTACGGCCAGTGCTGGGTGTTTGCTGGTGTGATGTGTACAGGTACCGTACGAGCTGTCCTCAAACATGAGCAGGACTGAGACACTGTTTGACTTTATGCATCTTACTTGTCGTGTTCACGATTCCAGTCATGCGGTTCTTCGGGATCCCGTGTCGTGTGGTCACAAACTTCAAGTCAGCGCACGACACAAACAACAACCTCAGCATCGATGAGTATTACGGCGTCCGAGGAGCTCAACCCAAGGAGGGCCGAGACAGCGTCTGGTGAGACAAGCGTTCAGGCAGATTTACTATTCTGCTTTGCTATTTAAGTCATCAGGATAATAATAATAATAATATAATTACAGGCTGAAACTATTGTGACTGTATTAGAATCAGCTCTAATTTTTGCTGGACTGAGGAACTTATCCGTGTCGTGCAGGAACTTCCACGTGTGGGTGGAGGGATGGATGAAGCGACCAGACCTGGAGAAAGCTGAGCTCTATGACGGCTGGCAGGTCCTGGATCCCACACCTCAGGAAAAGAGTGAAGGTGAACACAGTGCACAGCTGTTTCACACAGATGTGCTCACAGCCTCAGTGCATTCAAACTTTGTTTCCCCGCCTCAGGACAGTTCTGCTGTGGTCCAGCTCCAGTCTCCGCCGTCCTCCAGGGCGACACCAACCTGAAGTACGACGTGCCATTTGTGTTTGCAGAGGTCAACGCTGACGTTGTCAAGTGGATGGTCAGTACAAATACTTCATACATGCCAGTGATAGAGTTCCTTCATTATCCTGTTCATGACACACACACACACACACACACACACACACACACACACACACACACACACACCTCTCCTCAGGTCTGGGCTGATGGGTCAAAGATGAAAATGAGCTCCGACACCACGACAGTGGGTCAGAACATTTCTACCAAGGCCGTGGGCTACAACCTGAGAAACGATATCACGGACAGCTACAAATACCGAGAGGGTAACGACCGCCTGTCAACACGAACATGTGCAGGAGAAATATTCAACCCCTGTGGGAGTTAAATGAATTAAATGATGGTCATTTTCCCATCAGGCAGTGCACAGGAGAGGGAAGTCTACAGCCGCGCAGTCAGGAGAGTGAACTCCGGAGACGGTCAAGCAGCTGATGGAGGGAAGGAGCCGCTGAAGGTGCAGATGAAAATCGAAAAGGTGAAACCTGAGCCGCTGACGCTCAACGTGCAGATTTATAATTCAATAAGAGAAACATCACCAGCCTCAGACTCTTTTTTCCTGCTCCAGGACTCTGGAGTGCAGAGCGGGCAGGACATTAATCTGAAGCTGAGGCTGTGCAACAGAGATTACTCCAACAAGACCATGTCCATCTACGTCAACGCCCAGGGCATGAGGTACAACGGCGTACCAGCATGTCACATCCTGAACAGTGTGCAGGAGAAGCTGCTGCTGGTTGCACGAGGTCTGCAAGTTTAACTGCAGGAATTCTTTACATTATTAGTTCCTGTTAAACGTTCCGTCCTTTGAGCCAGATGGTGACATGTCTTCTACTGTTCTGTGTCTCCGTGTCCGACAGAGGTGATCATACCTGTCCAGATCCCGTTCATGGCCTACAGTCACCACATGGTGAACTGTGACAGCATGAGGGTCTCGGTCGTGGCCGTAGACAAACAGAAGCAAAGCGACATCTACGAGTCTGAGATCGACGTCTCCCTGCCGCAGCCTCCCATCACCATGAGGGTCAGTGGAGTCCTCCGGTGTTTATCACGTCAGCCTGCAAGGAAGGAAGCGTCTGATTGGGCAGCCTGAGCAGTGACTGTGTGTGTGTGTGTGCTTCAGGTTGTGGGTGAGGCCCGTCTCTTCCAACCCATGATGATGGAGGTGAAGTTCACCAACACGCTGAGCGTCGCGCTGACGAACTGCTCTCTGACCGTCACCGGAAGCGGCATGTACAAATTTGAGCGCGTGGAGAGGTGAGTGCGAATCCTGTCTAAAGTCATGTGACCAAGTTTTTAGGACGTGGTTCTTCAGTGTGCGTTTACCTGTGTGTCTGTGTGTGTTGTCAGTATCGTCAGGGAGCTGCCGCCCAACAAAACTCTGAAGGTTCAGATCACTACGGTCCCCCACAAGCTCGGACCCAGGGTCGTGGTGGCCGACTTCGACTGCAGCGCCTTCAGGGACGTGATGGGCAGCTGCATCGTGGACGTCAGGCCCTGAAGCTCCGCTCGGTCCTGGACCTAAAATAAACATATTATTTTTCAGGCTGGGGTTTTAGGTTTTTCTTTTCCACATAAAATAAATTTTAAGTTTTATTGTTTGTGTGATCCACTTACAGATGAATCATTCATATCATTTATTAATCAAAGATTTTCTCGTTCCAGCTTGTTTGAAGGCTGATTATTAGTTGACCGGTTGGTCGACTGGTCGCTTTGGGAATGTTGTTTTACACATTTCTCTGTATTTCCTTCACTCTTCATGTTTGAAAACTGTATTTTCACATCACACTGTCCATTAACTCTCACATTAATTTACCAAACCAACCTGAAACCATGCGATGGAGGACGATGAGAAATTTCAGATCCGAGGTGCATGTTCCTTTAAAAGTGGTAAATGTGTTTGTGAAATCATGACTGTAATCGTAGAGCTATAAAATCTGAATACATGCACAGAGCTGTTTGCTGGTGCTGTTTACTGAGATTTAATTAAAGAGTGTTTTCAGCCACGTCCCGTCTCTTCATACACACAACTGGTCCTTTAAAGTCTCGGCTCCCTGCAGGTTGTGGTTGACAGCTTCATCTAAGAACTGACTCCAGGTCAGTGCATCCCCAGGTCGGATCTTGGTTCACAAGAGGAAACTGAACTTCCTCTAAAGTGACTGAAGTCTGGTACGAACAGGAACGACGCCACCTGCAGGATACAGTCAGAACCAACACTCAGTCCATCATCAGACCAAACACAAGCTGTGAAACCTGCAGTGGTATCAGATGTACAGGAGGGTTTGTGTGTGTGCAGCCGTGCATAAAAAGCTTGGCTGATGTGGAAGCAAAGGGTGGATGTCATGGATCACACACACACACACACAGACACACACACAGGGGGAGGCTGCAGTCAGAAGTCAGCTGGACTGCAGACAGAGCAGGGGTGTAGTGGTACCACAGTCATACCTGCTATAGTCACAGTCCACAGGTGCTGCAGAGGTGGTCAGTGATCCCAGTGATCCCAGTGATCCCTGCATGTCTACATCTGAGGTAGGAAAATATCTTTAATTCATTTAGTCGCAGCATTTTAGTTCTTTAGAATGAAAGAAGTGTGTAGGTCAAACCTGCCTACCTACCTGTGGATCTGGATGGTTTTATCTGGCCTGAGTTACACATGTTCACCTCCACACTCGTGGTCTGTGCTGACTCATGTTTCTGTCGGCCGTCGGCCTGTGAGAGGTTTTTCTTCATGTTCATATAAAGAACTGATTCTTAGAAGGGAACAAACTGATTCAGTGACAACAGGAAATGTTAGGCTTGTCTTTCCTCGTCCCCTGTTCCTCCTACGCCCTGGCTCTTTCTCTGTGGTAAACTGATCTTTTCCATCCTCGCTAAAGGTCAGAGGTCAGGGCGAATTTGTAATTGTGTGTGTAACTTATGAATATTTGAAAGAGACAAGCAAACTGGCTGATGGATTTCTCAGTGTGTGCTCTGTATGAATCATTAAGAAGTTCAGTTATTGAAGAAATCGATTTATTATTGATAAGCTTATCAAAGCCAATAATGACGGCTGATTGCATTATTGATTAGAGCAGATTATGCAGCTGAATTTCCACAACACTATTATAAGATTATGTGGGTGTGACACACATTTTTCCGCTCTGGCTCCACCTGCGTGTGCAGATGTGCAGAGTAAGCACGGTGAGGTTTTTGTGTGTTGTTTTTTTCGTAGATGTCGTGGCGTTCCTCTTTCCGCTGCTCCAAGTTTCGTCACGTCATCGGAAAACCAGCCACCAAGGAGCACAGCTACGACGGGGTGCCAATCACGCTCAGCGTCCATGACAATCACTACTGCTCAGCCAATCCCTGCTTCATCGCCGTGGTGACCGAGTGCGCCGGGGGCGGGGCCTTTTTGGTCCTGCCCATCCATCATGTGCGTTTTTTTTTTTCGACATTTCGCCATTTTCTTCCTGATGAGCTCACAAAGAAAGTTACAACAAAAAAAACAAAACAAAACTAAATCAAAATCAAAACTGCTTCCAGCTTTCATGCTAAGCTACATTAGCTACGTTAGCTGTAGCATGAGGGAGACAGTGGTTCCCAGAATGCCGAACTTGCTGCTCTTCAGTTAAAATTCTTCAACTTGGTTCTAACTACAGGCAGAAAAAAGTTTCTTTATAAGCAAATCACATGAATTTAATGTGGAGTGAATTCAGGTGAAATGGTTTAACGCTCGCTCTGTCTCAGACAGGGAGGGTGGACCCTCAGCACCCCAGGGTGTGTGGTCACAGAGGGAGAGTCCTGGACGTGAAGTGGAACCCGTTTGACGATCACTGCGTCGCCTCGTGCTCAGAGGACTGCACTGTACGCTCTGCTCTGACCCCGTGACCCTCTGACCCTGTGTGTGGAGGGTGTGCGGTTGTGTTCTTGTACTTGTGTCTTATCTGCTCGAGATCCAGAGTTATCCTTTGTTTTCTTTTTAAAAGGTCCTTAGGTGGTTTCAGTCGTGGGTTTAAGGTTAACATTAGACTCAGATCTAAGGTCCTCAAACCAGTGCATGTGCCTGTACGCAGGTGAAGATCTGGGACATCCCCGTCTGTGGCGTCCAACAGAACCTAACCAAGGCCAGGAAGACTCTGATTGGTCACTCCAGGAGGGTGGGGCTTATCGAGTGGCATCCAACAGCGGAAAACCTGCTGCTCAGCTCCGCCTATGACTACAAGGTCAGGAGCCTCATTGGTCAGTGGCAGCGTCAGTATTTAGATGAACTCACCCTCCATAACAGCTGGTCTCTCCTTTTTGTCCCAGGTCCTCCTCTGGGATGTGTCCCAGGTAGGTGCAGTGATCAGGTGCCCCGCCCGGGTGGTTCTGATGCCCGTCCACCACCGCTACCCGTCCGAGGCCCTGCTGCTTTCCGTCAGCTTCAACACAGATGGCAGCAGGCTGGCGGTCTCGTCCAAAGACAGACGAGTCCGAGTCCTGGACCCACGGACAGGAAAGATTTTACAGGTGTGTTCATCTTGTCTGATTGTGTCCACATGACCACAGAAAGCAACATCCGTACTGACGGTGCAAATGTTCCTGCAGGTGTCGAGCAGTAAGTCCCACAGGGCCAGTAAGGTTTTGTACATCGGAGGGTTGAAGATGCTTCTGTCCACAGGCAGCTCCCCCTGGAACCACAGACAGATCGTCCTCTGGGACCCTGTGAGACCCTGGTTCCTTTCTGGAAACGCTGCAGCATTATTAGGACCAACAAATTTAATTCAACCGTCAAACGGAAAGTGATGGAGCTAATAATGAAAATCTCTGTGTGTGTGTGTGTGTGCAGGACGACTTATCTGAGCCTCTGTACGAAGAAGACCTGGACGGATCTGCAGGGGTCCTGTTCCCGTTCTACGACCCCGACACACACATGCTGTACCTTGCTGGGAAGGTAACACAACACACAGACACATCATGAACATTACACACCACCACCGACGTGGAGGTCGAGGATCGTCACACGTTATGCCCTGTTTGTG
The DNA here is from genome assembly GCF_017976425.1 of Toxotes jaculatrix. NCBI lineage: Eukaryota > Metazoa > Chordata > Actinopteri > Toxotidae > Toxotes > Toxotes jaculatrix. Next base: position 996,136 of record NC_054416.1, on the reverse strand, counting down.
TGCTGCAGGGTGACGGAAACATCCGGTACTATGAGCTGAGCGCTGAGAAACCTTACATTAGCTTCCTGACAGAGTTCAGGTCCCTGCTGCCACAGAAAGGACTGGGTGAGCTGAAACACACAACACGCACCAATCAACCACTGAAGTTACACAAACTGAGGTTACACCTGTCTCTGCCTAACATACTGTGCAAACTCTACACAGTACTTAGTTATGTTAAACCATGAATAGTCCGAATCTGTACGGTCTGTCCATCACCAGCTCCAAATGTCCTTTGACCTCTGACCTCACTTCAGGAGTGATGCCAAAGCGCGGTTTGGACGTGAGCGCCTGCGAGGTTTTCCGGTTTTATCGTCTGATCGCTGTCAAAGACCTGGTGGAACCACTGTCCATGATCGTACCACGAAAACAGGTCAGGGTGGTTTATTTACATCACCTCAGGAACATGATTATTGGTGAAGACAGAAGGAAAGACAGCAGAGACAGGAGGACAACTCACGGTGCTTTCTCTGTCCTTGCAGTCGGGTATTTTCCAAGAGGATCTGTATCCGATGACAGCTGGAAACCAGGCGGCCATGACGGCTCAGGAGTGGCTGTCAGGGATCAACAGGGGTCAGCAACCTATGAGTGCAAAATGAACCAAAATGGCCGACAGGCTGGCTACATGACTTCAGTTTCTCTAAAGAGAAAAACTGGTTCCTATGTCTCTCTGTCAGACCCGGTGCTGATGTCTCTGAAGCCTGAGACTCGAGTGGCCAACCCTTACCCAGAAACCCCAGCAGAGAAGGGGCTGGTGAGGCAGCTGAGCGACCTCAGGTTCCAGATGGGCCCAGATGTTGGAGCTGTGACTGGGACTAACCTGGACTTTATGGAAGAGGTAGAACACTGTGAATTTGTTTTCTGAGTTGAACCAAAACAAGGTCTCAATTCCAAGTCCGTCTACTTGTGGTGAAGGAGTCACTTTACAAACAACCTGGAATCATTACTGTTCTACAAATTACCACACCACACAAGGTGGGGATCTGCCCCGGGGCAGGTGTCCCAGGTGTTTCCCACACAGTAAATCATCCTATGTATTTGTTATTATTTATCCAGACATACAGTATGTGTGAAATGTTTTATGGTAGAGAGAAATCTGAGCTTTCATTCTTGTAATCATCAGTAAGTGGCAGCAGGTTTAGTTTACAGTGAATCCAGTAAAGTCTGCGTGTGGCTGACAGACCTGGCTTCCTCTGCCTCACTACCTGCGTTTAAACCTGCTCGTCATTTCTCTCGAGGCCTTCCTCGAGGAGCAGCTGGCCTACCAGGACGCCAAATACCCCCGAGATCTGAGCGACCTGTCAGGGTGGCAGCCAGACGAGACCCAGATCCCGCTGTGGATGTACTGCTGCACCCCACACTGCTGCGAACCCGCAGAGAGACCGCCACCCACCACTGAACACGAGGTGAGGCGGGAATCACCCAGATACCAGAGTACTGCCCGGGCGCAGACGGCTTCAGCCGGAGTTTTCACTCTTCCTGCAACGAATCTCATCTCAGCTCTTTGTATTTCAGCTCCTGCAAGCGTTCTACAGACAGCAAGACGAGATCAGAGGCCTGAAGGAGCAACTAAACCAGAAAGATGTTAGTATTTAAAACGGAGCACGCAACACACACACACACACACACACACACACACACACACACACAGACACACACACACACACACACACACCATCATCTTATAAAACCAACACCAACATTCACAAAGTCAGAAAGAAAATGTCACTGTGGTAAATTCTGACTGAACGTTTGAGACCGATCAAACTTCAGTAGTTGTCACATTAACGTCTCCACAAAGTGACACAACACTGCCCCCTAGAGCCCCATGATGTTATTCATGCCATTGTAAAGTGAAGTAACACAAAGACTCTGTGAACAAACAGCCAGGTCAAAAGAACCACAAACATTTCACTCTGGAGAATTAAAGTTCCTCTAACACTCCGTGTTCTGCAGGTGAGGATCGCTCACCTGGAGCTGGAGATTAAAAACACCAGAAACAACATGAGGGCGACCTTCTGACTCTACGGACCGAGCCCGCCAATCAAAACGCTCAACGTCTGCAACCGACAAAACACACAAACTGACATGTTTACATGGATCCTGGATCAATGATCAGAAACAGTTCATCAATACAGGATGAACGCCTGCTGAACACCTGTGTGTACCTGTGGTACAGTGGGCCCCTGCTCTCTGCTGAACAAACTGAGTGATGCAGACATCATCTACAGTCTGTTCAGCACAGATGTGGGTCAACCTCTGTCAGCTGACCCTGTCTCCGGTCGACATTCAGGAATCTGATGAAACTGCTGGTGAATATAACGAGAGGAAGCTTCATGTGTCAGGGAGACAAAAGGCGAGGGGGAGACGCCAGGAGCAAAATGTTAAGATTTTATTTACAAAGTCCTTTTTGTGTTTTTTTGTTTGTTTTTCCTTTAACTTACAGAAAGTAAAAAAAAATTCAACTAGTCAGTGTAAGTGTGAAGGAAGAGCTGGAGAGAGGGAGAGAGAGAGGGGGAGGGAGGGAGAGAGAGAGAGAGAGAGAGGGGGGGGGGGGGGGGGAGAGAGAGAGAGAGAGAGAGAGAGAGAGAGAGAGAGAGAGAGACCCCAGACAATCATACAAAATTAAACAAAGACAGTTTCTTTGAAAAAATATTTCTTTAAAAAGCTCTGTTGGCAAAAAAGAGAGAGAACACAGTTTGCCCTGAGCACGCTCGGCCTCGGGGAAATGGGAGGAGGGTGGGCGGTCGGAGGCTTTGGGAGGAAAGTTCAACACGTTCGCTGGGTTCGACTGTCCGTCAGTGACATCACAGCGCCCGTCGGGAGCACGGCGAGGTCAAAGCCGCAGGTTCAGTCCCGGAGTGATGACGTCAGAGACGGGTGTTGGGGGAGATGGGGGAAAAAAGGAGGACGGGAAAGTAGAAATCAAACATGCCGTTACTTCCCATGAGCCCTTGCTCTGTCTCCTTCCACAGAAACGGTTTTCATGTGTTCACCAAACAATTATGACATGACCACAAGAAAACCTTTGACGACTACTCTCGTGATGGAGCTTTGAGAAGAGGAAAGAAAAAGGAGCTTATGTTCTGATCACAAAATAACGAAGAAAAAAAACACGACTGCAGCAAAGTCTCGCCTCGGTGACGCTTCGATTCTGAGCTTCTTACAGCTGGTGATGCTTTTACTCGGATGTTAACGGAGAAGGAATACGGAGATAAAATCATGTTTCTTACGAATGCTGCCGCGCGACGCTACGTCCTGAGAAACACAAACATTGAGCCGTGTCGTACCTCTTCACGTAGGAAACTCCTGATGTAAGAAAAGCAGAAAGAAAGGATTTTTATTTCTCGTCTTATTTTCTTCTTTTAGCTACAAAACACGATCAAAGGCAACTCTCCTACAAATACCTTCATCAGGTTTAACATCAGTTGCATGTTGTAATATAAAATGAACATAATCCCTTTCATTTGAAAAATAAAGCCTTTCTGTTGACGTCACCGACGCCGTGCATGCTGCTCGACGCCAGGATGTGGAACCTCAAACTGTTCAGTTTCCTCTGCTGTGGGACTGAAACTCCATAAACTGATGTTGATCGACAGATTTATCTGCAACTATTGTGATAATTAAATACCTGCTTCACTCATTTTTCTTAGACAGATGCCAAACATCTGGGTCCAGTGTTCAAACGACGTTCAGAAGCTGGAACCAGACATTTAATAAGCAAAACGATTAAGTGTGACGATGACGGACAGACTCATCAGTAATGAAAATAATTATTAGCTGGAGTTCTAATCTGCTTTGTGAATCTGAAGCTCACAAACACACAGATCCCAGAAAGTAATAATTCTATAAAGTGAAAATGATCCCAGGTTATGATCAGAGAGTGAAATATGAATAAAACAGGATGATGAAGAAGGTGTTTTATAAGTTAACGGAAGCAGACTGGGTCTGTGAGAGGAGCTAACAAGAGCGCAGTGGGAGGAGACCAGGTTCAGGAACGAGACGCAGCCCAGGAGTCGGCCGAGTGGAGGGGGAGGAGTCAGAGGAGCAGAGCCAGTGTTGGTGGTGAGGTGTGGGGGTGTGTGGGATGTGGGGGGGAGGGGGGTGTCACCGGGCGAGAGGTCAGAGGGGTTTGCGGGGTCCTCAATCATCATCTTCATCATCCTCGTCCTCGGGGTCCCTCTTCCTCTTCTCTCCTTTGGCTGGAGACGAGGCCTCGTCTGTAAAGAGGAAAGATGAGGTTTAACAACAACAACAACATTCTTCATCTGCAAACAGCTGAGTAAAGGATCACACTGTTACTGACCATCATCCTCCTCTTCCTCCTCATCCTCTTCATCTTCTTCACTGTCCACATCTCCGTTCACTTCTCCATCCTACATAGAGAGAGAGAGAAAGAGAGAGAGAGAGAGAGAGAGAGAGAGAGAGAGAGAGAGAGAGAGAGAGAGAGAGACAGAGAGGGAGGAAAGTTTGTTTGTGAAGGTTTGAATCAGTGGAAATGTTCGGGTCTTCATGTCGACAGACGCCAAAAATAATGTTTTAATGTTTTAGTTTTAGAAAACAACCGTTTTTCAAACATCTGTCCTCTGAACACATACAGCTGCAAACACAACAAAACCAAAGACACCCAGACTCACCTCATCGTCACCGCTGTCGTCATCGTCGTCATCATCTTCAGCCACTACGTCCTCTTCATCCTCCTCTTCCTCTTCCTCAAAATCCTCTGATTCACCCTCTGGAACACACACAACCCCAGAATCATATTTAATAAAATATGATAATATACCAACAGTCATGTGACGTGTGTGAGTCTCTGTAAACACTACACTTTTCTTGAGGAAATTATAAGTAAACAAACTTTAATTCTACTGCAGAATAAACTCATTGTACCACAGAAGAAGAACGCCGCTGCGTCTTACTGTGGACACTGAATTCTCACCTTCTTCGTCCTCATCCTCGACTCCGTCTCCCTCCCCGTCAGAGTCGGACGCCTCGCAGTCGTTGATGTCGTAGCCGTCCAGGTAGGTGAGCTTGGGGAGGAGCTTGAAGATGGACTCTCTGTAGTCGGCCAGGTTGGTCACCTCGCAGTTAAACAGGTCGAGACTCTTCAGCTGGGGCAACTTTTTCTGGAAGGGAAACAACATGTGACCACACACATCGTCCCACTCTGAACTGAGTCAGAATATCCCAACACAGACTGTGAGCTTTGGACTGAGGCAACTTGTGGTGGAAGTAATAATAATAATAATAATAATGACAATTATAATAATGAGGGCATGTTCTGTTGGTCCTAACTCCACCCACCAGGGGCTCCAGGGTGCTGATGTCTTTGAACTTGTTCCCGCTGAGGTTGAGGTGTGTTAGGTTCACCAGTCGCTCTGCCAGGACCTCCAGACCACCTGATATCCTGTTGTCACTCAGCTCCAGCTGCAGGGGGAGGACAAAAAAAAAGACTTGCTTTATTTTCTCTGGACCTAAAACGATTAGAGACGGCACAGATTTGATGATTCCAGCTTCTCAGACGTGAGGATCTGCTGTTTGTCGTCCAGTTCGCTGTAAAAACCTGCTGATTCCTGACCTCCTGATTCACACGTGTGCAAGCAAATAAAAAAACCAAACCCTAATTTTACAGTGTAGTTTTAATTTCATAGTTCACTCAAACAACCATTCATTGCAGCAATAATGTACAACAACAGTTTCTTAAATGTGCAACTGCAACTAATGATCATTGGAGAATATGGAGCAGCCACATGTTCATCAGTCTCTGTATTAATATCTAATACGAACATGATGCCATGAAAATGAGCTTTATTACATAATACGTTGCTATTTAAATCATCCTTTGAGATTTTTTCTGTCCACAGCCACAGAAACGTTTGGTCCTCTCACCTTTTTCAGTTTGTCCAGTTTGGGGATGTCTGCGACGCTGGTCAGACCCACGTTGATGAGGCTCAGCAGCTCCAGGTTCGAGAACTCTTCTGTGATTCCTTCGATCTTCCCTTCACTGGAGCGACAGTTATCCAGGACCAGCTCCTGGACCTGGAGAGAGAGAGAGAGAGAGAGAGAGAGAGAGAGAGAGAGAGGGGGGGGGGGGGGTTGATTCATACCGAAACTGAAACCTTTCCCTTACATGTGGTTTTCAGTATAACATATAGTCTTTCATGGCTCCCACAAATTCGATTTCAGACACTTTTTATCTTAACATCATTTATCGTAGGTTTACTTTGTGTGTTTGTTGCATGGTTCACAAAAAAAGACAAATTTTTGTTGACTCAGTTTGAGCCAAACGAAGACGAAGCAGGATCAGAGATGAGACACTCGTCCCTGGTGGACTCTGGTGATGCTCACGTTTTTCAGTTTTAAGCTGCAGTTACTGGCTGTTGGCACTCACAGGACACCTACTCAGAGATATGACTACAATTTCTGGATTTGACAGTGAGTGCGGTGTCAGTATGACTAATTCAAAGAGTCACTTTGCCCTGATGAGCGCCATCGTTTCAGCAGCACGTTCTGTGACGAAGAGTGAAAGCCTCAGACAATCAGCAAATTAAACTCGACAATATCAAGGTATTTTCCATATTTTCACATTTTTTTTTCACATTAGGAGGAGGAATTGAACAGCAGAACCTTTACTACAGATCTGTGTCTGTTGAAACACAGCATCTCATCTTATTAATTATCCACATACATGTTTTTTATTGTAATATTTTTTATCCTTTTTAGCTTCAGTTGATTTTAAAAGTGCAATGAAAACATTAACATCCTCAATTCACTCAGAGGACAAAACACTAGGTCACAGCAGAGGAGGCGTCCCAGTGCAAAGGACTCTGGACCGCTTCATAGTGGAACGGACCCCGATCGAGACTCTTGTTTGTAAACTCCCGTCACACGTGATGCTGCTAGGTTAGCCCGCCTGCTAGCTCTCCGGTGTCGGTTCCACCGCTCGTCTCTTTGGTTTTTACACCCCCGGCCCCCAGCATGCTGACCCCAAAAGAACCGGGCCCGGTTTGTTTCGGTTGAAGCAGCGACCGAGGCGACTCAGTCAAAACCCCAACACGCGAACTAGCCTCTTTAGCAAGCTAGCCGCTAGCACGCCGCTGGCTACGCGCCCTCAGCACACGGGCTCCGACTAATCTCTGGAGGAGCGCTAATATCAACAGAAACAGTTTTGGTTTTTATATACACGACCTTAAAGTTGTGCCGTTGTATAAACGCGGGTTTGTTTGTAGCTCGAAACAAATATAAATTACATTTTCCCCAGAATTTGAGCGTGAATCGACAAATAATAACGCATTTCCTGCTCTCCACGAGTATTAAATGATGAAAGCAATATCGTGACGAGTCATTTTTGCTTGCAAACGCGAAGCATTATCGGACACTTATTGTACTAATATTTCACTGCACATTTAATTTACTCCATGGAAACTTTTCTTGTTTACTTTAATTGCGCACAAGATTTTAACAAACGGATATAAGCCGTCTAACAACTTCGAAGTAGTGCCATCCCAGGCATTAGCCAGGCCCCACGAGACAACGATATACATTGCGCATGTAAGTTTCGTTTCACACAAACCGTCTTTATGACCTAATTCACGGGTGTGCGAGACAATTTTCAGCAAAACAAAGTGAGAAAAGTGTGAAGTTAATAATGAAAACACGGCGGTAAACTGTGCAGCCACGCAGCTGTTTGCCAGCGACCAACCGGCCCAGAGGAAACGGACCTCCGGGAGTGAGCTGAAGATTTAAACAGAACTAAGTATAGTTGTGTAACAGCGTTTAATCGTTCATTGGAGGTTGCCTGAGAGGAGTAAATAAACATTTCGGCACTTTTCGGGAGCTGCAGACACCCCGCCATGTGCTCACCACCCCTCCTTCTTCGGCCGGTCAAGTTTACACCGCGGCGTCTCCGATAAACAACGACACAAACCCGGGTACTCACCTCTGTGGGCGACCGGTGCCTCAGCTCCAAGGAGACCCTCTTCTTCATGTCCATTTTCCTCTGGTTTCGGCCTGAGTTCGGGTCTCTGCGGTGCGAAAAGTTGTTTCTTCTCGATTCTGTCTTCACTATCAACACGCGGAACCAGTGTGAAGGTGGCGACAATAAAAACTCGACATTTCCGGGGAAGATTTCCAAAATAAAATTCCCATGCCCGTAGCAGAAATGCATTTCTGCATTTCCTCCTGAAAATAACACCAGTTTTCAGCTGCATTTTAACACAGTATTAAACCTTTAAATCACTGAAATGTTTCGTCTATAAATCAAAGATTTCTGTTCATTATAATTACATGTAATATCCTGATTGGTAAAAACTGATCGCGTTTTTAACTTTGAAGCAGACAGTTGGAGAAAACAATATAAAAATATAAAATATATAAGTACTTAATTATATTGTAACCATTTTTCTGTTTTTGTTTATTTTTGTTTGTTTTAATTTGTAAAATATTTGTCTTATAATTCCAGGTGGAATGGGTCAGATGTACGTTTGTTGCTTAATGTAGTTTTATAGATTGGAGGCGATTCAAATTTATTTTGAAGGGAAATTATGCTACCTCCGGTGCGTATGTCTCTTTTTCCGTCCAGCTTGATTCAGAGTGAAGAACGAGAGAAACGTTCCCGTGGCGTGTGCGAAAAGTGGGTCAGGCCGTTTGCTGCTTTTAATTGACCTGAAAAATATCAGAACTTTGAAATTCTACCCGAACATTGACGAATAAACCAACAATAAAACCAATATTGGTATAAATCTGACTTTTTCAGTTTCCAAAGGAATATTTTACTATTTACAAACCAGCATGAAAACGTGTTTTTCTGTTAGATAGAAAGTTGGAATATGTACAATTATTATAAAACATCTCCTCAACCTGAGTTCCTTCATCACTGAATTATTCAGCGGTGGAAAGCAGCGATGTAGATTTACTCAGGAACAGTTCTGGGGAACTTGTAATTTCTTAAATTGTAATTTTATGCTGCTTCTGCTGCTTTGTGCTGTGTTTGGGTTTTTGAAGTGCACTTGAACGCATCAGATGTTGATTTGCAAAAGGAGGGAAATGTCAGCAGGAGGGAAACAACGCTCCGCAGCGCCACCGGCGGCCATTTTGTGCCATTGTTTACACTTGTCATTGTGGAGCTAAAACATCCTTATTATATTTAAATAATGATTATAAATGATTTCTCTGGTGCACCTCTGTCTACCAACAGCAGAATTTGGTTTCCACATTAGATAGTTTCCTATTATTTTATCCCTTTTTCCATATTTATACACTATAAATATATTAGATTGTTGTTAATTTTTCATGTTAATTATTTATGCAAATGTAAAGTTTTAACATAAATAAACATTTTAAATTACAATTATTTATTTTCTTGCAGACTAACACCAGCTGATATCAGTCTTTATCTCTGATTGGCTTCTTTTACACTTCACAGCTGATTCTTAATGCTGAGTTGTCCACATATTTTTGGCCACATAGTATTTCTATCTATCTGAGAAGAACAGATTGGCGTGTTGTTGTCTGCAGCGTGTCAACATAGTATTTCTTTATTGTCATTACATTGTAGTTCATCTTCACGACAAGCAGTTATACATACACTGGTCTTAGATTATATCATCGTCCAATACGAGGAGAGCAACAGTTAGAGTTAGTATCACAGCTAGGTTTTCCACTGACTCCCCCACCCAACATCCCTCCACCCCCCACCCCCCCCGCCCCCTCCTCCACATCATACACCAATGTATTGACAATCGTCAAATACGCCACAGGTGCCGAACCAATAAATAGGACACAGGAATAAATAAATAAATAAATAACCAAATCAATACATACAGTACATAAATAAATAGCAACAAGGTGTGTGTATATACTCACATACACACATGTAGCTCACCAGAAGACACCAGGTTCCATAGGCATAGGGCTATTTTATACAGCCACAAGGCATACAGGCATACAGTGTAATGGAACAGCCACAGGTCAGACCAAGGCCACGCTATTAAGACCCCAGGAATCATGGTGCAGTTTCAATTTTAAAAATGTTTCTGTGAAGCAGAGAGGCTCTGAGGGCAGAGTTCATCTCTCCGACTTTGATTGCAAAGAGAATGAGCCGCTTGATCTGCCCTTAGTCTCTGCTTGGAGAGTCATCGAGAAGCAAAGCTTCAGTCTGCGGGTTTGGTCTGGAGCTGCTCTCGACCCGTCAGTGCCAGAGCGATACTGAAGCTGAACTCAGGAAGGTAACGTGGCCGAGGTCTGACTGTCATCGAAATGAAAAGGGAGGGTTACACTGTACAAGTCCCTCATTGAGGTTAGAATACATGTCGCCATAGAGGGCAAATCAGCACGAAAGGAAAACACAAAAAAAAGAAAAGCAAAGAGCAACAAAGAATTTTCACAAGGTGCAAAATAAATGAAAACATACTCAGTTCAAAAAAGTCTTAAAGCACTTTGTAATTTGAAGAACAGTGTTATACAAGTATAGCTTACGCAAGTCAGAAGATAAAAACAATGAAGTGACTGTAAAATAGAAAACGAAGAGTTTCAGTGAACACAGGCTCACTGCAGCGTGAGGAAAAAAGCCAGCAGGACGAATACCTCCCCGTTATTTTTTGGAAAACCATCTCAAACAGCAGACGTAAAGCGGTTTCAGTTGCATGCAGCTCACAGACTTTCCACAGGCAGACTCACAAAATCCAGTTTCAGACTCACAACACAGACAGAAACAAAGAGAGTCAAAGAAAAACACTGAACACGGTTCAAACCCCCGTCTTTTACAACAACCTGTAACAGGTACAGAGAGGCAGGTATGTGACACAAACAATGAGAGACTGTTACCTAGTGTTCACTTTGTTTGTCGTTGTGTTGCTGTTGTCGTCATCACACGTGTGCTTTGGCAGTGGAAGAGACGTCTAAGCTCTCAGCTCGTTGGCCCCGTTCAGACCTGGTACCAACGTGTGTCTCAGGTGATCTGATCCCAGGTGGACGGCTCTGAGATAATCAGCGCTTCCTGTGCCCAGCTCACAGGAAAGTAAAGACAGAAGAAGAAATCAAATCACCTGGCCTGTTCCAACCATGTGCAGTCCTCCCACTGTGGTCTGAGGGGTCGGATCTCAAACGCTCCCTCAATGCGTCTTGGGTGCATTCACACCTGAACTTAGAGGCGTCCACTCAAGATTGACGGGATCACCTGAGACACGTTAGACAGATGGACGTGGGACAGAACCATCTCTTCCTCTTATTGAAACACTGGATTTATTGCCTTGATATTCAGTGATAGATCATTTTCAATCTCTGCAACTTGGTTGAAACAGTTTGCAGTTTTATTTTTATTATTACTGTTTGTGTCCAGAGACCGTTATACTGACCCACAGCTTAGCAAACACAAACACAAACACAGTTGTGACTTAGCGTAAAAAAAAAACCCCAACCAGCTGCAGTAGTGTTGTGATACTGACATGGTCACATGGTCGGGCTGTTATGGAATGTAATGGATCAGAATACGTCTTCAGAGAAAACTGTGGACCTGAATTCTGAGAGTGTTCGAATACCTCGTGAGTCTTATTTTCTTAATTCCTTGGTGTGTGATGCAGTGGTATATTGACTCTGGTCACTGGGTGGAGGAATTCAGTATTCAGGCACTAAATACTTAACTTTGAAGCATTCTGCTTTAACACTGCATCACCAAAGCGCAAGAACGGGACTGTGTCACGGAAGGCTAACCGTTAGCCACGTCTGGCACAGCAGCGTGAGTCTGTGAAAGGCAGTTTGATCTAAAGTCAGTGATAAACAGCTGAATTATGAAAGCGTCTTGGTCAGAGTGGGCTCCTGAACACTGCTGATAAATACAAACACAAAGCTCGACAGCTTCATCGTGCAGGCGGACACTGATGGTCACCTGGCTAAAGGTCACCTGGCTAAAGGTCACCGCTAATACTGACTGCTAACTGACCTCAGCTTCAGTTTGGAAAACTCAAACGTGATTCTATGTGTCCGTGTTAATTCTACACTGTGCTGAGGGTCCCTGAACGTTCCATGGAATTATGGGAGGAGGGAAAATCCTTTAATTTCTCAGCAAAATGTCAGAAATTCTCTAGAATATTCTCAGCTGGTGGACCGCAGCTGGTGCTGAGCGGTGGGTCGTCCCATGTGATCATGGCAGTCGACAAGATGTCAGTCAGTGACTGATCTGCCCCTTCGCAAGGCAGTGAAACTGGGTTCTCGTTAGATGCAGTAAAATGTGTGTAATAAGGGGAATTTAGGAACAGCTACCACTGCATGCAAAAGCCACAAATAAGACGAATCAGCAAGCACCTACTGCACACAGTACACATGAAACACTGTGAAGAGAAAAAACAAGCATCTTTTCCTCTGTAATACTGAAACAAGCCGCGGCTCATCAGTCCAACAAAGTCCTGCTCAGTAAAACTGGCCTGTGCTGGTTGAGTTAGCATTTTACTGCTGTCGGGTAAATCACATGACCCCGAGTTTCCCTTGTCATTGCTTGACGTGTTTATTGACGCGCTGAATGAGTTTTCTGACCCTCAGACATTTAAAACCTGCTAAAATCCCCATTGTGAGATAAATGGGTTTGATCAAGTATTCTCTTCTTCATCCTGGAAAAATCCACTTATTGCAGATACGACTTCATTCCAAAGACAAACTCCCGAAAACGACATTTTACCATCGCTCAGATTTTTACGATTTGGCTACTTCATGCATACGGCGGAGCGGAGACTCTGGAACAGGTAGAGTACGTTAGAAGAAGAGCTAAAAATACAGGAGGGTCAGATGACCTATGACCTACCGTAGCTCTGAATCATGGGTTAGTGGTGTGTATACAGAGGAGCCATGCTAAAAGGCAGTGCTAGCCAAGAAAAAGAAAGAAAGAAAGAAAGGAAGAAAGGAAGAGGGGAAGACTGTGACGGAAATCTAGGGCTGCTGAAAAGCACAAGAAGGCAAGTCAAGGTAGAAAAGAGAGAATTACTCTGAGAGAAAGATGGCAAAGAAAAGTTCGAGAGGACAGAAGCTGTCAGGTGCTTTGACTGACGAGCTGGCAGAGTTAGAACAGGTCGAAACGCACACACAGACACACACATGCACGTACATATACACCGCGCCTTGTTTGTAAGTCTCCAGAGCCTCACTGGTCTGCAGTGCTGCCCGGCCGAGCACTGTGCTGTGAAAGATCATCATCTCTTCGTCCTCTCGTCTCCTTCGATCCCTCTCTTCTGCATCTCTCACGCTAAAATCCTCCTCCCTCTCTTCTTCTTCTCTTCTAATCACGGTCCTCCTGCCTCGTCTCGTCCGCCCCGTCTCCGGCTCCTCTCTTATTTTCAAGTCCATTTGGTGAAAGCAGAATGGCACAGAAGCACAGAAGAAGAGGAAGAAGTAGAAGGAGGGCGTGGTTTGTTGTTTATGCAAATACAGGCTGTTTTCGGGGAGTCTGGATTGGTCGGGGGGAAGGGTCAGATCGTTGGCGGGGCCTAATGAGGGAGGGGCACCAGGATATCCACGTAGTTGATGGGAAAGAAGCCCGACTGGCCGTTGATCATGCCCTCGTACCAGTTGTCGTCGATCTGATTGGTCAGGGTGATGACGTCGCCCTCTTTGAAGCCCAGCTCGCCTTCGTTCTCCGGCTCAAAGTCGTAGAGCGCTCGGCAGCAGGGCTGGTCCATGGGGGCTGTGAGGGGACAGAGACACAGCTGCTTTTCTGAGACATTTTTTTGGTTTGGTTTATTGACAGTGACATTTTGAAGCTGTGTGTTGCACATGCACATGTCCGCCCTCTACCTGGTGATCTTCCAGGGGATTTGGCAGAGTGTATCCCCCCGTTGTGGCTCTCACTGGGGGGCAGCAGCTCCAGGGTCATTCTGGGTTTGGGAGCGAACTCCTTCCTCGGTTTACTGGAAACTTCTTTTATCCTGGATGAAAGACAAACACAGTTAAAAGAAGGTTTGCCCAATCAAATAAATCTGTTTTTGTTTGTCTGTGTCATCGGCAGCCAGGTAAGTTCACACCTGTCCTCCATCTTGCTGGAGAGCTGTTGGAGGATTTCGGCGGCGCGGCTGTGGTACTCCAACTGGGCCTGGACCAGTGCTGCCAGCTGGCTCACCTGCTCTATCTGCAACACACACACACACACACACACATATGTTCTGAGGCCATGCTGGGCCTGGGTCTGGCTCGGCACAGCATGGCACAGGATTGCTGCCCTTTGTTTTTCCATGGCAGATTTGAACAGACTGGGATTCTGTCGGAAACTGGATGTGTAACTATGGCAACGGTTTAAATATGTCAACATCAGCGACAGACAGTGAATATTTTTATTACAACCTCCAGATTAGTTTTATTTTTGTGCTCAGAGCATCATCTGGTTTGAGGCCGAGCTTACATCGCTCTCCAGCAGGTTGAACATGCTCTGCTCTGCGATCTCTTTGCTCTCGTCAAACTTCTCCAGCGCCTGTTTGATTTCGTCGTCCTGGACTTTCCCCTGACGCTTCTTCTTGTAGTCAAAGTCCAGACGGCGTCCCTCCATCTTCTTCAAATGGTGCTACGGTGAGGAGGAAGTTGACGGGAGAGTAATAAGGAACATAAATCACTTTACATTTCTTTCCATTTTTCACACATATTCAGGAAGTGACCTTCGTCTTTTCCAAACCCTTTGGAGCGTTGTTTTATTCACCTGTATCTCTTTGAGGTCTTTGTCATGGAGGTTCTGCAGAGGGTCGATGAAGTTCTGTTTGACCTCCATGTCCAGCGCGTCCTTCACCTCCCCGAGCTCCTTCATCGCCTCGCCGGCATCGATCAGCGCCAGGCCTGGAGGGAAGGGATGGAGGGAAAACAGAGAGGGCGGAGGAAAAAAGAGAGAAGAGCAGGGAAATGAAATGATTATTTATCGTTCACTGGAGTGTGTTCAGTCTGCGTTGGTGTGCAGGTGCTCGGCATCAGGAGCGTCTGGTGGACTCAAGCTGCACTTAACCTTGACATTCACGTCCTCGTCCTCGTGTCTCAGACTTCAGACACGTCTGAGAACAGAACCTGACCTTGGCCTGATGTGAATTTAATAAGCTGCTTTCCAGTAAAGGCCAGGACACGTCTTTCACCCTGAGTGTCATCACTGAGCCGACCGTTTCATTTAGCAGGAGCTACACTTCTGCTCCTCTGGGTGAAAACTAAGTGAATTAATCACTGACCTTGTGACTTTCCGTGTCTTTCCACATATTTTCTGGGTTTAGCAAAATCAAAGAAAGGCAAATTTCTAAATGTGTGAACAGCCAGAGGGCAGTGACGAGGATATTTATTAACGTGGTGCTGAAAGTGCTCACCGGCTGATCGGTCACCCAGCGAACACTCCAGGTATTTAAAATACCACGTGAACACCACTGACACGTGGACAGGCCCACTTACCGAAGCAGGACTCTTCTCCTAAATCCCGTCCAAACTTCAACATGGCGTCACCCAGGACGGTCTCTGCCTGCGGGTAACCGGGCCCCTTATCCTGCCCGCGGATCTTTGACATGGTGTTGATCATGCTCAGCTTGGCTCTGGAAGCTTTAAGGAAGCAGGAGTTAGAGAACAAGAGGCTGCTGTTTCCTGCGTCATGCTGTGGCCGTCCACCGTGTGTTTCATACCTGGATTTGGCTGCAGGTATTCTGTGGTTCTGGTCATGATGTCCAGCACCGCTCTGCTGGTGATGTCCACCTTCTGCAGAGGAAAAGACATCAGAGGAGAGCAGCATCACAGTTAACACATAAACCGGTGGAGAGGAGGAGGCGTGAGGGGTTTTATTTTCTGTGAATGGACAGATATTTTACCTTTTCCATTTCTTTGAAGTCATCATCTAACTTGGTTCCTTCTGCTCCTCCAACCTTCTCACTGACTTTCTGTGATTAGAAACACAAAGACAGAAAGAAACTGAGGGCGAGGATTTTCATTTCTGACAGACTTTAATGTCTTCAATACATCCTGAGAGAAGAAAGAGCGAGCGGCTTTCAGAGGAGAAACGGAGAGAAAACCGTGAGAGAGAAAAGCAAAGGAGAGAGCTGCTGAAGAGCGAGAGGAAGACAACAGGAGGCAGAACATCAGATAAAAGGAGAGAGGACGACAAAATGAATAATCCGGCATCAGACGACTGATCACAGAGCCGACTGTTAACCTTTAATTCCTCACTATTGTTGTTCACGTCATTAAAATATATAAACGTCAGCACTTATTCATCCGTGTCCTCCTCCTCCTCCTCTTCATCAGCAACAGTCTGCGCGATCAAGAGGAGGAGAAAAAAAACTGATTCAAGATATTTTTTTTTATTGTCCAGCAACATCAAACTTTATCTCACACAGGCTGTAAGTGTCAAACCAGCAGATACCAGCAGATACCAGCAGATACCAGTATATACCAGCAGATACCAGCAGATACCAGCAGATACCAGTATATACCAGTATATACCAGTATATACCAGCAGATACCAGCAGATACCAGTATATACCAGCAGATACCAGCAGATACCAGTAAATGATGGTTAACCAAACAACCACGGGGTCATTTCTGAAATCTCAGAGGATGAAGATGAAGGAGTCTCAGACGTCCATGACCTCGATGAGTCATTACTAATTACACACATTCACTTGTGGAGCGAATGAAGCGCAGTACACTGAACACTGGACGTCCTCAGCTCGGTTCGTCTCTCTGGACTCAGGAAATGCCGCAGAGTGACACCTCTCGCTTTCTAATCGCCTCAGGTTGCAGTGGAGTGGGAGGGAGGAGGAGGAGGAGGAGAGTGGGATTTTCCACAGTCGTGACTCACATCAGCTCAGCCACCCACCCACACACACACACTCACACACACACACACACACACACACACACACAGTGTAAACAGGTAAACATGCATGAGGGCTACATTCAGCACCAACAGGAGACTCAAACAAGCTGAATGAATAATTCAACATAAATCCTGCTGCTGATAAGAATCCTGATAATAACCTGAAATATTTTGTGTGTGTTGTTATGAATCCATCCAGAATCCTGCTGAGATTAAGAACCAGGCTGGTTTCAGTGTTTTTCCCCCAAATGTAAAATCTGCGTCCTTCACTGTGTAGAAACTGACGACAGCTGAGAACGAACGCGAAGCAGCAAAGTCTCACACATGAACCGCACAACTGTCGAGGAGGTGAGTAAGAAAAGCCTGACGCACAACAAACGCACAACAAACGCACAACAAACTGGAAACTTTACCAGAAAACAGAGAGAAAAGTTTGAATGTGATGAAACGATGTTCACACTGTTCACGTGGAAACTCATTACACAAACACTCAGATCCAACTGACGCGCAGCTGATGTGTGTGTGTGTGTGTGTGTGTGTGTGAAGCAGATGTCACACTTCTACATCAAACTGTGCAAACATAAAGGCAAATATGTGTTTATGTAACTGCTTACACACCTGAGCACCTGTGTGTGTGTGTGTGTGTGTGTGTTACTGAGGACAGACGGATGACTCTGAACGAGTCGACAACAATTGCTGTTGTTTTGTGTCTCTTTGGGATCATGCTGCATTGCTTTGTGGTCACTGAGCTCTTTGACTCTCAAACACACACATTACCAGTCACTTCATACCGAGGCTGTGGCCCCCGGGGGCCTCCGGACCTCTCTGGGCCCCCGGGGGCCTCGGGACCTCTCTGGGCCCCCGGGGGCCTCCGGACCTCTCGGGGTTGTGTAATCAGCCCGTGGTCACAGAAAGTCAGAACAATGTAAAACCATAGCAGGAAAGAAAGTGAGAAGGACAGACAGATGAGGAGGAAGATGCAGTTGCCATGGAGACAGGGATCTGACTGGGCCCTCTCATGTTTCCAGGAACACACACACAGACACACACAGACACACACACTGAGTCTGGTTGCTCTGACACACTGTTACATAAGCGTCTCAGCAGCGTCGGTTTCCTTTGCTGCCTCTTCACTGCTTCTCTCCTCAGGTTTGTGTCTGTTTGTGTTGAAATTGTGATGTTGTGTCGTTCATCGTCTGTTTATTCTCCACGTCTGCATGTCCACAGTGTCCACACTGTCGTCTGCTCACACTCTGTTATTAGCTGTCTCTGTGTGTGCAGAGCTTCATACTGGGACCATCAGGTCTGGACCCCACAGAGACATGATCCCAGCATCACAGAGTGAGTCTGGGATCACATGAAGAGACAGAGACACTGAGACAGGTCCCCCTGTCTCGTTTTGCTTAGTCACTCCCACAGGAAAATAAGCTTCATTATGTGGTCGTCAATACCAATGGCTGACACAGCGGAGGTCAGAGGTCACAGCAGCCTGACAGCAGATGGAGCTGATATCCCTCCTCCTGCCGGAGTCTGAGCGGCTGCCAAAACACTCAGACGCCATCTTGGATAAAAAGGTTGGATGGACGTGCAGACTGTGTGTCTGTTTAACTAAAAGCTGAAATAATCAGCATCAACAGCAGCAACTTGCAAGTTGACACAAACCTGAGACCTGCACCTGGACAGTGAACACAACACTGAACTGACAGATGCTCGTTCACACATCCAGCAAAACACGTTCACTGTCTGTTAGCTCTGTCTTTGGTGTCGACCAGCATCAGGATGCTCAGAGGGACGGAGCTCACACTCCTGTTTTCTGAGGACAAAGAAAAACAAAAGATGAGAGGAAAAAAGGTGGGAGGACGGAGAGAATCAGAGATGAGAAGAAAGGAGGAGGCAAGTAAAGAAAACATGGACTGAAAAAACAAAGAAAAGAGAGAAAAAAACAACAGCAGGTGAAGAAAGGAGGAGCAGAGCAGCTCTGAGGTGTAAACAGCTTCATGTGCTGCATTTTAATTCCTGCAGGTTTCAGCTCTGCATTTTACCACTGAGGAGGCGACGGGTGGACTCAGGACAGGGTGGACAGGGTGGATAGGGTTAGGGTTAGCTGGCTACTGACCAGCTGCAGTGCAGCAACAACAACAACAACAACAACAACAACAGCAACAGCAACAACAACAGCAACAGCAACAACAACAACAACAACAGCAGCAGCAGCAGCAGCCCTGTGATCTGATACAGGGTCATGTGACTTATTATTAAAACAGAAGAAGAAACCACACAGATATTTATAACATCAACCACTCTCTGGTTCTGTTGGTTCAAAAATCTGGACAAATTCCAGTGGACTCTGGTGGACAGTTGTTTTTCTGTAGATCTGGATCTAAAGCAAAATGAAGGACAGAGACTGAGTCGGTGTCTGATCGATAGCTGGTCTATAATCAATGAGCCACGAGCCACAGATCCATAACTGCTGGAGTCTGCGTCCTCGCCGTGTTAAACACACTGAACCGATGGACGGTGGACGCTGGAGACGGACGGACAGAGGCAGAGCGGAGCATTCGTCATGGCGACATTAGTGACACCTTGTTATAATTACTGTGAACAAACGAGACACCGTGGACAATTGTTTGTCCTTTATCTCACGCGGCACATTTCCCATAAACCCTGTGTCCCCTCAGCAGAGACACGTGTGGGGACAACGAAGTTACCGACTCAGACGTGAACGATTGTTGAGAAGCATCGAGACGTTGTGATTTATTTTGTGTGTGTGTGTTCGTTGTGTTGGGACTCCTGGAGTTTCCACATGAGCTGAGTTTGTGTTACGTCATCGGGCAGCGCTGAAAAGTTAGAGGCTCCGTCGCTGCTGTCACTGACGTGTGGGAGAGACGGTACGACACGTGTTATATAACAAGGGGCCACTGCTACTACAGTAACACACACACACACACACACACACACACACACGGATGCTATATTACACACAGAGAAAATGTGGGATCAAGATTTACAGCTGATGAGAGACAAACAAAAACAGAGAGAGGAAGAGACAGAGCGACGCGTCCTCCATTCATCTGTATTCACATCACACAGCAGCTCCAGCTCCTTCACCCTGCTCCATTCATCAGCATGGAGCAGCTGTGTGTGTGTGTGTGTGTGTGTGTGTGTCTGTGCAGCTCAGCGATGTTTTTAAATCCATAAATAATCTGCTTCTTTTTCACATGGATGAAAAACGCTTTGCTTTTCCTGCTAAAATAAAAACATCAGTGTTTCAGCGTCAGAATCGAAGTGGCAGCATCATGAGCTCGGCTCAGACGCTCAGCTCAACGGGTTCGTGCCGGAGGTCTGCACTGCCGTCGCTACTTACAGCTCCGCTGAGGACTGATGGGGCAATAAAACACCAGGCAAACACACACAAACGGTTACAGGAGGCAGACGTAATGTAGACGATCAGTCTGAACCAGAGCAGCAGAGAGGGAAGGAAAACAGAGAGGCTGATGGGGATTCATCAGGATGTCACAGAAAAACAAAGACGACAACAAAGGAAGGAATTTTCTTATCTGAGAACACACACACACACACACACACACACACACACACACACACACACACACACACACACTCTTCACAGACGACCAGGCCATCACCGTCAGCATCAGTGTGTCAACATGTCATTTCAGCTGCCAAACAGTACTTTTATTTTGAAAGGGTGGCAGGGGGTCAGGGCCCTGGGAGCAAAAATCTTTAACATGCAGAGGAAGAAGTTTTTTCTTTCTGGAGAAGTTGGGAAATATTTTACACACAGAAGGTTTCAGTAGGATCCATCTAAAGACTTTTACTTTGAAGAAACGCAGCAGACTGGTGACAGGAAAGCTGCGTCGCTGTGATCCCACGGCCGCCGCCGACACGCCTTCAACCACGAACCATTCGCTGCCCACAGAAACACGACGTGGAACCAGTGAGAGCAGATCAGCGGCGAAAACCACAACCACCCAGATCCACCGAGCTCGAAGGAGAACCGCCGCGATGCAGGCAGGGTCAGAGGTCAAAGGTCATGGGCCTAAACACACCTCAAGCCAACAGGCAGAACACAAACACACGGGTGTCCTTCCCTCTGCTTCTCCGTCACGTGTGATCCACGATTAATTATTGAGTGAGCCAACCAGAGCACGGCCTGGGTGTGTGTGTGTGTGTGCTGCTTTCTCTTCACACGTGTGTGGTTGCCATAACAACCCCATCCTCCCAGCGGACGGGGGGGGGGGGGGGGGGGTGTTTGATCAGGAAGCAACAGGAAAAATGATTTGTCCTTTCAGAATAAAAGGAATCGTTTCAGCTCAGTTTCCATAGCGATATTTCCCTCAGCACAGCGTCGGTCATGTGACGTGATGATGACAGATGATCAGACGAAGATGAACCTAAGTCCTTACTTCGACAAACAGCGAGGGACGTGACAGACGCAGCAGTTATCAGGATGAAACGACGCCGAATCTTTAAAGGATGAAAATGAAAAATAAACGTGAACATTAGAAACAAAGAGCTCATTCATCTCTATCTGTTCTGCAGCTGATGTAAAGAAAGTTTCTTCTCCTCCCCCGTTTTTCTCACCCCGGTGTCTCCCCCTCTCTCTCTCTCTCTCCCATCATTCTTACTTTGTGTCATCTCCATCCATTTTTTTCTCTCCTCTCTTTCCTCTTCACTCTACCTCTTTCATCTATATATATTCAGGTATCGATCTCTCCCTTCTCTGCCTCTGTCTCATGTTTTATTCAGCCAGGTGGACTGAGGTGTCCCATTTCCTGCTGGCGGCGGCAGCGGCAGCCATCTTGGTCGAGGGCGCAGCGACTCAGCGGTTGGCTTCACGCTGACACCACTTGCTCGGCTCTGGTTTGTATTATCCATCTGTGCAGAATCACATGTAGAAACACACACGCTGAGATGTGTCCTAGATTAAAGTCTCTGCGGAGAAGAAGTCGGCGTTCAAATCAAGTTTTAATGCTCCCACTCAGAGAGCGTTACAAAACACAGCTCCCACTCCTCACAGCCGATTGGCTGAGTCGCCCTCCACAGGCAGCGAGCACACACCTGAGATCACAAACCCGGTGAACCTTGATTGGAAAGCAAGAGCGTCACCTTCCAGAAATTTCCAAATTAAAGCCACTTCCTGTTTAAAAGACTGAGATAATCGTGTTAAAGCCGCCGTCTGTGACCTCCTGTGATTGGTGGGTTGAATTTGGAGGGAAACCTGCTGCTTTGCTTTACAGCACAAACAGGAGGCGGTTGGCCGTCCTTTCAGAATAAAAGCTTTGTTGTAGTTTAGGGAAAACAGATGGTGGAAGGAGAAGAAGGTTCAGGAAACAACAGGACTGCTGGGAAATGTAGTCTGACTCTGGAAACATCAGGCAGAAGCTCCTTCAACTATGTTCTTGTTTTGTTGAAATCACACAAACGTAGTCGTGTTAATTTCATGATGACTCTTTCGCCGTGACATCACAGCGCTGCGACTTCCTCCTCTCTGTTACTTTTCATACTGAATGAGGTTTTTTAACCTGTAATTACGTTATAAAGCTGGAATCCTGTAACGCACCAGAGCTGCGTGGAATTATCCCTCACCTCTGCGACACTACATCCACCCTGTTGCCCCTGGTTACAGGTTGCTTTGTGTGTGTGTGTTGAACTCTGCTTCACACAGCCACAAATAAACCACATTGATGAACTAGATCACAGCTGACGTCTCGATGGTTAATCAACACCAGAGAGACGACGACGAGTCAGGTTCACATTTCAAGTCACACAGACAGAGAGACAGACAGGCAGGCAGGCAGTGAGACAGGCAGACCTCTGTCCTGGTATCCACAGCTACCGGCCTGTGACGTCTCGTGCCTCCTGCCGCCCCCTCTCTTTCCATTAACGTGTGCAGTTGATTCACAGATCTATTTCAGGCCTCGCTCCCCGCCCGCTCGCCCTCACACTGTCGACGTCTCACCTCAGAGAGCGACGCCGCCGCTTCACATCAAACATGTGATTCAGTCTGTGACACCAGTCGCCTCCTTTCAGTTTACGGACAAAGAAAAAACCCAGAATCTGGATTTGTTACCTGATCAGCATCTGATTCACAGGTGTTCCTACAGCTGATGTACTATAGATATATATATATATATATAGATATATATATATATATATATATATATATATATATATATATATATATATATATATATATATATATATATATATGAGACTGTGTCCACAGCACCAAATGTGGATTAATCCGCCGCTTAAAATAGTCCCAAACAAACTGAGTTTGTCCAGAGAGAAGCTGTTTTAGGAAACTTTTAATGAAATGAAATCATATATTTGTGAAGCAGTTTTAAACACTGATGTTCACATTGGTCAGAGATGCTGTTAGCTCTGAGGGAATTTACTAAACTGTTACTGGCTCCAATAAAGAGAATAAATCCCAGCTTGTCTCTCGGGCTGTGGGTGGAGTTTATTCTCGTCATGTGCAAACACTGATGAAACTACATGAGGATCGTTTAGCTGGTAAATTAGAGACGTTTAGCTTCAGTCTTTTTTTTTACTTGTTGCAGATTAAACTTCAAATAAAGTGAAAAATCCAAAGAAAATGAGTAAAATCAGACGCAGCTTCTGTTGGTTTCATTACAGTTAAATCCCTGAATGAATGATATGATTTGACAGAGGACTGAGACAGACTGAGGACACGGTGGGAGGTGTCTCGGTCCACCCTGTCCTCTGGATCTGTCTGTACTTTTTATTTTGACTCCCTGTTCCGCTCTGCTGCTGCTGCAGTGACCCAGTTCCCCCCCAGCGATCAATAAACATCATCTCCTCTTTATCAGCTTCGCTTCATCTGACAAATGCAACAGATGTGCAGGACTTTGTCCTGATGACGGCCGGGACGAGACACAGACACGACGGAGATTGACTGCTGTGTGTTCTGAAACATTCCTTCGTGACCGTGATCAGGTCACGTCCCTGTATGAACAACATGTTGATCGATTTAGTCTCAGACGAGGACAAACAGGCGGCGGCGGCAGAGGAAGAGTTTTAGAAATGATGTCTCGCTTCCTGCCCGTGTTAGTTACCCAAAACAAAACAGTTCCCATCGTCTCTGTGTCCCTGAATCTGGGACACTGGACAGGAGGGAACATCTGCTCAGTCCACAGCGTCTCACGTCTCGTCTCCACAGGAGTTAAAGCTCTCTGGGATTTAAATGAACATGTAACAGAAAATGTTGAACATCACATATTAAACTGTTTCATCTGTGGCTGATCTGTGAGCTTTGGCAAAAATAGACAAAATAAACATGGAGTTTGGTGGAGAAAGAAGCAAACAGCTGTTTTCAGACGCGACCGTGTGAAGGTTTGATGAACGATGAAGGAGGAGAAGCTGTCTCCACCTTCATCTCACATTCACTCAAACAAGCAGCCGAAGACAAACGGAAAGGTCAAAGGGATTCCTCTGAAATCTGTCTCTGCTCCCGCTCATGTTCCCTTCATCCCGTCACCACACGGAGAGGTACATGTCAGGGCGAGACGACGGAGGGATGACAGAGGGATGTACCAGAGGACGGAGGGGTGATGGAGAGACGAGAGGGTATTTACTGAAGCAACAGAGAGGTGTTCAAAGAGAAGAGGAGGGGGATAGAGGGGGGATGGACAGATGATGGAGGGATGCAAGGCGATGGGCGGACCTTCAGAGAGATGATAAATGTAAATAAAGCTGGGGGAGGCAGCGTGGAGGATGAAAGGATGACTACAGGGAAAAAATGAAGGGATGAAAGAGAGATACGTGCAGAGAGAGATGATGAAAGGACGTCTCCAAGCACAAAAGGACGGAGGGGAAGGATGGAAGGAGGAAGGAAGGAGGATGGAGGGAGGATGGAGGGAGGATGGAAGGAGGAAGGAAGGAGGATGGAGGGAGGATGGAAGGAGGATGGAGGGAGGATGGAGGGAATTCCCTGTTGCGTGTAGAAACAGCTCCACACACACACACACACACACACACACACACACTCAGTTTCAACACACAGTATGTTACGTAATATTACATCCCAATCTGTGTGTGTGTGTGTGTGTGTGTGTGAGGGGGGTATACCCTGCTATTGAACTCACACCTTCACCAAACACCGCGAGAAAACAGCTCATATTTTATCCACAAATCTCGTTTAATTCGCTGAACTTCAGCTAAAAAAAATCACATTTTTCATTTTTAACGTGAATCAAATGTAATAAATTTCCACGGACCCTGGAAACTCAGCTGTTCTCAGACCGGATTCAAAACGGGACAAACGAGCAGAACTTCGTGCAGATTTCAGCCGTTTTTCTAACACAGCTTCACTGAGCTTCATCACCGTGTTTACTCCACCGTGACTCGGTTTCACCGTCAAATTAACCACATACGAAGTGTTCATTAACACAACAACACGCACACACACAGACCCACTAACAGCGCCGGACGGTGCGTCCTTACCTGGGTGGCTTTGTGGAACTGCTTCTTCAGCCCCGCGACAGACATCACTTCGGCTGCGGAGAAAAAACAACGAGGCTCGGTGAGATGTGAAAAACCTGCGGAGCTCTGGGGGGGAATCAGGACCGAGCTCGACCAGAACGAGGCGGCGAATTCTCCGGTTAACGGGCGACAGGCGTCGACGTTCTCCGGTTATTTTGGTCAAAATCGGCGGAGGAGACAGAAGCCGACGATCTGAGGACCAGACCAAACCCAGCTGGATCTATTTTCAGTCTGAGGGAGGGAGGGAGGGAGGGGGAGGGGGGTGGGGGGGGGGAGACAGAGATCGTCTCGTATGAAGATGGATCAGTGGTTTCAGTCAGCTGCTTTTCTGTTCTTTAAAAAAAAAGCCTCTGGAAACTGCTGATGTTGCTCACCTGTCCATGTCCATGTGTGGAAGCTGGGTGTGCAGTAGTTCAGGTTCTGGGGAACCGTCCGGACCCGGTGCTCGGTCCGGTACTGTGCTGACCGGTGAACAGAATTTACTGCAGAGGTTTGATAAAAGTTCCCATTTCACCGGCACCGAATGTTTCTCCTCCATCATGACTCTTTAAAAACCATTTCACAGGAGCTCCGTGTTATTTTAGTTCCTGGAAACAGAAGCAGAGTGAGAGCTCTTTGTTTTTGTAAGCTCTTTGTGTGAAGCTGCTTTGAATCGCGTTGAATTTGTCTGTGTCTCATTTAAACATTAAACTCAGTCACCTGAAGAAAAACAATCAGCCTGAAATCTTTTTCTTCATCTGTCAAAAACAAACGATCTTTGACAGGGGCGCCTTTTCTCTTCTGTGACGTCATCACGCCGCCCACCGCCACCCACCCACGAGCGTCCCCGCGTCCACAGCACGTTCAGCACCACGGACAGCTCATTCGAGGCTCTGATGCGACGTTCAGGTACAGCTGGGAAGTCGGATCTCTCCTCGAATCCGGAGCAACGCGGGGAGAGATCCGCTCACCGTGAAGTTCACTCACTCTGGAGAAGGAGTGAAGAAGAAGAAGAGCTGATACCAAACCTCAGACGACATCCAGCAGTCCGTCTCTTCATCACTGAGTCACTTATGGTCCAGTCACCCTGAATCCTCCTGTGGGAAATCATTATTCACTTCAGTGTTATAGATGCACATTTTATTTCCTTTGGGGCAGGAAGCTAAAGAAGAACTCCTCTTCACATCCTCAGTGAGAGCTTTACACTAGAGGGAGCCACACACAGGACAAAGTTTCCTGAATGACTGCTCTGACGTTCAGATCCACACTGACTCCCAGATATTTCCACCTGACCTGAAGTCTGTGGATCAGGATCAGGTTTAGAAGGTTCCAATGAAATCTGAAAAACAAAACAACAAACATTAAAACGGTCAGTTTGTGAATTTCAGATAATTATTGTCCACCATGGAAACTCACCGACGGTCAGGAAGGATGAGGCTCCATCACATGAGGTCTGAGGTCTGGTGAAATACCTGTTCAGACCTGTAGCCTGTGACAAACAAGCAGATTTACACATCAATCAGCTCCCAGCTCAGATTCACTGCACTCGATCAATCTGCCAATCAATCAGTCTTTTTTGATGAATGGTTTTATGAAGGTGACAGCTTCAAACATCAGAGCATCAGTCAAAAATATCATTTTTGTTTTTCAGTCCAGTTTTTACATGTTTTTATTGTTTTCTTGTTGCTTTTGAGGTTTAACATGGACTAACAGAAGGTGGTGATGGATCCACTGAACGTGTTATGTGGTTTGTCTTATGTCAGATTGTTTTTAGTGGAAAACTACTTGTGACTAAGCTGAGTGCTGACCGTCAGCTGAACATGCTGCTGTTAGCTCATGGTTCAGAGTTCATGGAAAAAGGAAGAGCTCTGTTGTCAAAACATATCTTTCTATCTTTTTTTTTAATTTAATTGTGAATAAATAATTAAACTTGATCTCACAGGCTTTAAAAACACACCATAAAAACTGCAGGTGAGGAACCGATCCACTGGATCAGAGGTGTGTGTCTGTTCACAACTCCTGTTAATGTTAGTTAACTCAGGTTTAGATTTGGGTTCAGTCAGTGACCAGACTTTATTTATTAAAGCTCAGTGAGAGGTGAGAGGTCAGTCGTCTCACAGGAGGAAGCAGACAGATCAGATGATTCCAGCGTTTCATCTGTTTAACACAAACTAACAAACCTTTCAGGTCGTGACAACAATCAGATGATAAACAGATGACTGAAGAGCTGCCTTCAGCATGACACAGCAAAGAGGACCTCAGAGGTCTGAAGAAACACAGTGACCTCTCATCATCATCTGTGGCTCAGCAGACACGACACGTTCATGATCAGAAACTAAACTCAAATCAAAGAAACCATCGTAACCAGAAATTTAGGGAGATCCAGCACAGGCTGAGCCAGTGAGACAGGAAGTCCCTGCAAGTCCCACAGGTCACCAAACCCCTGTTAGAAGGAAACTGAATATGAAAGGTGCTTTCCTGTTTGCCATCATCACAGCCAAAGGTTTAATCAGTGATGATTTAAAACAGAGAAAAGCAGCAAAGAGGCAGTTTTATGCTTCAATAAGTGAAAGCTAATCAGTTACAGCAGGAAACTGAGGCCTGTGATAAACAGGCAGCTGTGAGGCGTGGTGCAGCCCAACCCAGCGGTCACTTAACTGACTGAGACCTGCTGATACTGAGTGTGTGTGTGTGTGTGTGAGTAATCCCCCCTCTCTCTTGTTGTAGTGTTAGTTTCTTTCTAAGTTAAACCAGATATTTTTCGGGTTGTAGAATAACTCAGGTGGACGCGGTGACCTGAACGCCTCCTTTAAAGCTGAAAGTCAGAAATGTTGAGTGTTTATCTGAACGAGGTGAAGCCAGATCTTCACCTACTGAATGTTATCTCACAGGACGAGGTTCGAGCTGACGCACACGTTAAACTTCACCTTTACACAGACAGACAGACGGACGGATGGACGGATGGACGGACGGACAGACAGAGACAGACAGACAGACAGACGGACAGACAGACAGACAGACGGACAGACAGCAGATACACTAAAGTCAAAGCACAGTGACGTCAACACACAGCAGGCGTTTGACCATAAACTTTATTTGGTGTCATCATCATGTTCATCTGACAGTAACGTTACCTCAGACAAACATCTGACAGTAAAGTGCAAAAGGTTTGTACAAATATCTTTAGAAATCTTTAATAATTTAAGTAGTGAGAGCTAATTTAATGCATCACAACAAAACTACACACATACAACATACATGACGGACAGCTGTAATGTTTCAAAAAATAAAGCACATTTGAGACAAATGTCTGCCTGCAGACTTTTCGTGTCGTCCTCTTATCCACAGGGACCAGCGGTGCGGGTCATGTGACCACCTCTTGTGCAGTCAGATTCTTCTAATCGTGGTAATTTCTCATAAAATGCTGATGATAACCTTTATCCTGCTGTGGGGAAGTGGACAGGTGAGAGCCCGGCGATGAAGCCTGCATTAAACCGAACGTCTTCTGTCTTTCTGGTCCATCTTGGCTCTGAGGTCATTTCATGTTTCCTAATGAAGAGTCACTGTAACTCATGAAGCAGTTTGGCGTTCTCCTGTCCACAGGAAGTAAAAGTCTAACTCTGATGCAGAGCGATCCTATTAATGGTGACTCAGCAGGCGTCTATGCTGGACTTGGGTTTTTTGGGGCGATGTCGTACTTCACACCCTGGATGGACGATGAACAGAGGTTGAACAATCAGTCAGAAAGTTTGAATCTATGAAAAGTCACAGTATTTCCTCTGTATTTCTGACTTACATCAGTTTCTTTACGCTGTTGTATGAAAAAGTATCCACAGACTCCGGCGGCAGCAGCCAGACACAGCACGACGCAGGAAGCCACAGGTACGACCCACCTGCTGCTACTGCTCTGAATATCTGATGTGAAAGAATTAAACACAGACGACGGCTACAGTCACTCAAATACACACAAACATGAATGAGACACTGAAAAGGCTGGAAATTCTTTACTCTGCGTGTTTTTGTGGAGCATTTTCTCACCTTCGCCGTCCGTCTCGTCTTCAGGATCTGGAATCTGGAGATCTCTGGGATGAGGCGGCGTCTCTGTGGTCCAGGTTTTTACCAAGTTTGGATCTAGAGACACACAATGGTTTACAAAGATTTACAACACAACATTCAAAACAAGCAGCTGTAGAAGGACAACAGTGACAAAAAAGTCACTGACAAACACATCTGAAATTATAAAGACGTGTAATTTTGTTCTAATTTTCATCCAGTACAGATAAAGGACAACTTTGCTGAATGTGACGTCTCCACATGTCTGGTTTTGCTCAGATGTTATTACCTGTCTTTAATATTAAAAATATCAATGGTAAATCTGATGTGGATCATAAACATCTAAACAAATTTACTCACCAACAACCAGGCGAACGATGGACTCCTTCACTGGACTCGCTAACTTTGGGATGAAACACTTGTATCTCCCTTCGTCTTCAGACGTTACGTTCCTGATCATGAGTGATATGTTTCCGTGCTTCAGGTCGTCTCTGAACAGCGCCGTCCTGCTGAGGTACGACCGGAGCTTCATGTCTAAGACCTCTCGCCTGTCCCGGTACAGGTGCACGTACTCAACCCGGCTCAGCCGATCCGAGGGGTCAGGCTTGAGGTCGGGCTTCGACCACTCCACGGTAAACCGATGGACGTCGAACGGGGGCACTAGGTAGCATGGCAGGATGACATCATCACCCGGGGCAGCGATGATTGGCTCAGCTGGACTGATCAGCCGAGGCTGACCTGAGAAATGCAGGAAAATTAGATGATCTTAGTCAAGTCACATCAAACAAATCTTCATTTTCACGTCCTGGTTATTTTTAGAACGAGAGACTTTGAGGCTGATCAGTGATCTGAGACGTTCAACAGCTGCCTGATACTGAGAGAGCAGAAAGAAATCCAGCTGATAACTCAGGAAACGTCTCAGACAGTTTGAGATGTTTGTGTCCCACAGCTCTGTCAAAATATAAATAATACAACATCCAGATGAGTCATCCATGAGCCAGCTGATTGATCCAGCTAAGTCATGATTCATGAGTCATGAATCAGTGCTTGTTATCAAATGAAATAAACAACACAACCTCAGTAACTCTGAGAAACATGGGACCATGTTCATCTCATATTCATCCAGCTGTGAAAGTTTGTGTTGTAGGAATCTGAGACACAGCTGTGCCACAGCTGCATCCGTTCACTGGTCTGTTAAAGCAGCATCAACAGCAGTGAACTCGCTCAGTGTTTAGGCTGACTGCAGCTTACACACGTTTTTAGGTCCAGTATGATGTAAACACCAAATATTACACGTCCATAAACCCATCAGGGGAAAAGTCCGCTCCTTTCTGCCGAACTTGCCCGAGAATCATCAGGTTTTAAAGTTTTCCTCAGTATTAAAGTCTTTCATTGGCAGCAGTCAGTACATTCAGTGGCACATATCAAACAGGGATTGTTCACAACTAATTCGGCTTAATATTTAATATTAAACCTGGCGACACTGAGGTGCAGGTTAACGTTACTGTGAAAACACTGACTCTGATGCTAGCGAATAAAGCGGTAACGTATCGGTTTTACCTTCAGCGGAAGTCCAGAGGAAGAGAGCCGAGCTGAGGAGTAAAGTCCAGGAGGAAACACCGAAACCGAGCCCCATAAACCTCTCTGTGACCGGACACATGAAAGACGGTAACAGACGGTAACAGCTCCCCGTCCGTCGCAGTACGACTGAACGAATGAATGAGACTCTGATCTGTGTGAACGTCTTAAATACGTATGACGTCATGGATTTTTACGTGTTGACGTGTCCCCGTCTCTGGGGTTTTCTATGTAAACAGCGGAAGTGGTCAGGAGGTCACGAGCCTGTATGGTTAGTCATCGGGTTTTTTTTTTTTTTTTTTTTTTAGATGATTCAGTGTGGTTTTATTTTTAGTGAAAGTTCGAGCCAGAAGTTTCGGTGTTTTCCCTGGTTCGGTATCATAGAAACAAACTGTCTCATCACACCTGAATTATGAATTTGAAGTCTGAATTCTAATTTTCCTTTGTCCCTAATCCTCTTCCGTAGCTTTGTAACAGCAGCTGCCTTTCTCAGCTCAGGTCGCCGGTGTGTGTGTGAACACTGCTCCGGGTCTGGACCGGTTTTCCTAAACTTAGAGTTTATTTAAGATTCAGTGATACACACACAGTACAACAATCAGAGCATCGATTGATCATTGATTAGGATCTGTTCCAATCAGACTCCGACAGTAAATACCATGGATCTGTGAGTTAGAGCAGCGCTAACAGGTGTCTATACGTCCGTGCGTCACTCACCCGACTTTTCCAGGTGTACAGCTGACGTCAGACTGAAGGCAGGTGTTCCCCGGTTCAGGGAGGCAGCTCCACGGATCAGATGAATCCTTTAGAGAAAGGACAGTGGAAGAAAGTGACCGTGTGATAAATCTGTTGCCAGCAGATATTTATGTTCTAGAATCGATTGTCATATTAAAATATGGATATTTTAGTAATTCTGTTTTTCCAAACACATTTAGTTTTAGTATTGGTATCGGGTCAGTATCACTGATTCCACCCCTCATGCTGCTTTCTGATGAAACTCAGCTGAAACTAAGGGAGTGTAATTCTGGTGCTTTCCCCTCCACACAGCAGAAAAGCTCATTTTCATGAGAAAAACAAATTGAAATTCAGTCTTTAAACACAGAAGCTTCATTATTTCTGCACCTGTCAAACTGAAAAGACCCAGAACTTCCCTGGTAAATCCATCAAAGGCTGAGCCAACATCCTGAAACCACAGTAAGTCCCTACCAGTCCCACAGCCGTGGCCTGTCCGTCACCCATCACAGCTGAAAGCAGCAGCGTTTTCATGAGCTGCATCATTCAGCTACGTGCTTTATAAACATCTGAGCCATCAGGCTAAACCCAACACTGCAGGACTGTAGGTTACTTGGAAGTTTTATCATATGAATTTTGAATATTGTAGCTGTTATTTATTAAATGGATGATTGGATTATAAAGATCTGAGTTCACAACAAAGTGCAGTTAATCTCATTGTTATGAAAGACAGATGCAGTTATTTCACAAAGTGGGAACTGGGTTATTTCATCATCAGATTCGACTGTTGGTTGTTTTTTGATCAATCCAATAATCTTTTAGTTAATGAATGAAAAATGAATGAATGAACTTGAATGAACTGACCCAAAGTGCAGAGAAAAGCAACAAGCATCCTGATATTTGTGCTTTAACAAACAAAGATGATAAACTGATTATAAAATTGTCAAACCTTATTTTTCTGTTGATTTCTTTATCAGATGGGTGAAAGTAAAAAGAAGTCAGAGTCACAAACGCAAACACATCTTGCACCAACGAGCTCTTCACACATTTGGACCTGGAAATGAAATCATAGCAGGAAACTGTGGGTGAGTGTGATGCAGCCACCAGGCAGTCGGTTTGTCTATCAGCAGAAGAAGAAGCAGCATGAAGATAACATGGTGAATAAAGACCGACTGCAGTGCTAAGACAAACATCCATGAGATAATTGCAGTAATTTAATGACATCAGTGGCTTGACCTTCGTCTGAAAGGCTGCTTTGTTGTTGATGTTATTTTTACATCATGGGTTTGGTTCACGACAAACTCTACAGGACACGGAGACTGGAAAAGATTGTTCCATTTTTTTCTGATGTTATTTCACAGGCTGTAACATTTATTTAAACACTCAGTCCCAGGTGCATGCTGGTCCTACACCTACAACTTTGATTCTAACAGAAGACAGACGAGTCTGTTAGAAGATTTTTTTAAACTGAAAAATGATTGATGTTTTTCTGGACCATGTTTGCATGTTGGGTTTTACTGTTTCCTGTTTTTTTTCTTATTTTCAGTTTCAGTCCACAAATATCTGAATTTAAATGTTTAAACTCAGTCAGCGTGTAACAGTGAGAAATGTTGTTGTGCAGATAAAACTGATGTTTCACACAGACGTCACCATCACACAGGAAGTGCCGCCACAGAGGCTCAGAGGAAAGAAACACAAACGCACCGTTACAGACGCTGATACTGAACCGTGATGCTAACCCCAACCACAGCATTTGTTCTTTGCTTGAGGATTTCCATTTCCTGCTGCTTGATGCTTGACACGACAGGATGAGACAGGGTGAGTCTTTGCTTGAGGATTTCCAACAGCTGATTTAACTTTAAACATGTAGAGAGAAAAAGAAAATATGTCTAAAAAGCAGAACTACATCAGACGTTCTGTCACATTATAAATCAGTGTCAACTCACCTCGTTGTCTCAGACACTGAGCCCTTTGCTCCGCTCTGTGATAAACCTGTCAGGTGAGGCTGCTCTGGTCCGTGTGTGTGTGTGTTGTTGCCACACCTGGAGACAGATGTTCCGCCCTCTAACCCAGTGCTTGCTCATTGGTCCAGTGTGATGACGCCGGCAGCCATCACCAAGGTTACAAACAAAACAATGAGGTCATAGCTCCTCCCAGCTCCTCCCAGAGACTGTTCAGACTCACCCAGTCTCTGTATCTACATCATGATTAGACCTTACAGTCACTGTCCCAGTTCCCTTTGACCCACAGCAGAATGCTGCTGCGTCTAATGACTGAAGGGCCTTTATTCCATGATGGTACAGTACAGACCTTTACACTGATTTACACACATTTCTCAGTCGTATATTTTTATATCTGTGTGGATCTGGAGCTCTGCTCTAATGTGTTGTTGGTCTTGATCTTTTCATGCTGTAGGATCCTATTGTGCGTCAGTCTACAGTGAAGATGCAGCAGTGTGTGTTTGTTTAGTGATCATGGTTCTAACACAAACTGGTAAAACCCAAAAATATTTTAATACTTTTCACTACAGAGACAAACTCCCCTGTAAGTCATGTCTCTGAGTCATGTTTATGGACTTTTCACGAAACCAGAAACAGGGATTTTTTTTCAGCTTGGGCAGCACCGGTCGAACTCAATGACCCTGAAACACAGATTCTGTATATGCATAATAAAATGTTTTCACTTCCTTTTTTCCTTTTTGAATTCAAACAAACAAACAAACAAACCTTCTCTTCAACAGCAGGGAAACGTACCGAGGACAAAACAAGGACTCAAGACCAGACAACCACAGATTTCAATGGAAACAACAGAGAAGAAAAAATTTACAGCAGAAGTTTTAGGGAAAAGTCGAGCTGCCAAGTCTCTGCATAACACTGCTGATCAGAACTGAATCAGTTCTAAACAGTTAGTGCCACAGTGTGAAAATCTTAAATCAGCGTGAACGGACATGTTGTGGAACCAAACTGAAAGATGAACACAGAGAAAGGTGGACACAGAGCAGTGTCCTCATGCCACTGACTGTCCAGTGTCTATCTGCTCATTCCAGGTGGGTTTGTAACTATGAGTGACTCATCTGACATCCATTTCTTTCATTGTTTAAACAGACGTTGTGAAGGTGCAGCTTTAAATGATGATAATGATCATTTCTGTGGGTTACAGCCTGTCAGCATGAATCACAGGTATTGATCCTACACAAAGAATTTGTTTAACGAAATCTACCAGTTAAATATCTGACCGAACAGGGAATTCCTCTTTCCACCTTTAGAAAGATCTACTGAGTCAACAATGAGTCAACAATGTGTAAACAGTTTACTGATTATGAAACGTATAAACATCTGAGGCCTAAATCTTTTTTATACTGCTGCAAAATGAAATGAAGTCTTTAAAATGATATTTTATGTAACACAGATGTTGAAGAAACACTTTTTAAAAACCAAGACAGGATGTGAATGTTTTTTCTTTGGTAAATCATCAAATGAATCATTTTCAAATTAAAATGTTTTTCCCAGACACTTTTCACAGAAAACTTAAATGTAGAAGCTTCGAACTGGTTCAGTGAACTGAAAATGACCTGCTGTGGGAAATAACAGGCAGGGACCTTGTGACTGGCACCATTACCATGAAACTACTGTTGTATCTGTGTGAATCCACCTGCTTTCATTTCAGTGGACGAAATAAATGTTTTACACCTTTTCACTTCCCTTTAAATACTAACACAAGGAAGAACAGGAGTTTGTTGATCCGTGTCTGGGACTGAACCCTGTAGGTCATTATCTTATTTTCCAGTCATCCACCACAGCTGCATTAGATAGTCCATCAATCCATTAGTTGATTTCTGGTCTCTGATGTTGGGATTTGCTGTTTCCCTGTTTTTTTAAATTTATTGATTTTTTTGCTAACATGCTAACTGCTAACTTTTAGTCTTGTTCAAAAACATGAAAACAGCAGGTGTCCGGTCCATCTGCTGACATGGTTTGCATGTTCTTCTTGGTTTCTGTGGGTTTTCTCTTGGGACTGTGGAGGATTAAACCCATCAGGGTGGAACCAGGGAATGTATTAGATCCACGTGGTAGTTAAATGGTAATATTTGTGGTTATTTATTTATTAAAATGCTGAATAATATTAACCAAAATGGCCAAAAGGGTTAAAAACTAGATCTTCCCTCTCGAGGACAGAGCCACAGATCAGGTAACGATGTTTCCTCAGAGCAGCCGTGTGTGTGGAGCTGAAAACGAAAAACGTTCCAGTTCATTATATTCACATGCTGAGCCTGGAGCCTTCAGCCTGAGGACCTGCACATGTAAAGTGAAAATTAATCTTGAATTGATCATGAATTTAAAAGATTTTAATATTTATTTGTCACGTTATTTTTTTTTTTTTATAAAAAAGTGAAATATCTAATGAAGTAAAAGCAAATCTCTGGGTAAATGGTCAGACATAGATAATAATAATAATTATTATTATTCATAGTGTCTGTTAGTATATTTGTGTTCAGCATGTACTGCAGCTGCCTCTGAGAAAAACTCAGATCAGTTTGTTTTATCACATCATTGAATCAGGTTTTCAGTGTAGAACCTATTTCATAAAAATTAAATTGATTTATTAAATCTTTATAGTCTTTACCAGCTGTGTCCGTGTGGCCAGCCTTCCCATTAACCCTCCTGTTTTACGGCTCTGTTAGGAACAAAGTGACAGAGTAATAAGAGCTTTTACATTAAGCAAAGGTTTGGACGCAGGTGCTCAGTAAATTTCATTTTACTGTTACTGGGTTCAGTGGTTTCGAGTGTTTGAAACTGGAAATGGTGACATCCAGTGTCCACACCTCAGTACTGAAATCATCCTGGATGATTTACTCAGTAAAGACTCTGATACTGTGTGGAAACATTGTCACTGTGACCAGTTCACTGTTCAGAGCTTCAGGGTTTTACGGAGGAATATTGATCCAGTTATTAAACAGAATTTACATAAGTTTCTTGTGCAGAATGTTTTGTGTTTATGAGACAGAGTTGGTTCAGGTTGAGATTCTATTTGCCTTAAGGCATGAAGGTTTAGTGACTCAATGGCGCCCTCTCTCTGTGGGTAAATGCCACTGGAGGCTGTGAGGCTGCCGGTTCACTGGAGTTTAGATTGGCAAGAAGACAACAGATTTCCTAGATACAGCAAATTTCAATATATTTTTGTTCACTGATTTAAAATGCACTTAAAACTAAATTAAAATAGTGACATCCAGTGGCCAAGTACTGGTTTTAAATAATTTTAAAAAGCTCTAATACAATTTAAGGAAGAACAAAAAAGAAAACACGAGAACAGAATCAAAAAGCAGAAGACTGACAATGTTCCTGAGCTGTTGTTGCTCCTTCAGTGGGTCAGAGTTCACTATTCAGAAAACAGGACTCATCATTCCTCTTCGACATGATCTGAAGTTCTCCTTTTAGCGTCCGCTCGAGCTGCAGGAAGCAAAGAGGAGAAAGTCTTTTTACTTTTTTTTCCAAACTGTTTTAAAGAGTTCTTTACATTGGGAACAAAACTCCTACCCTGCTTTAGTCACCAGGCAGAAGTGACAAACTTCTGATTGTATACATTAAAATAACTGTGAATGACAACAGATGATGGGATTTTACTGTCTGAATGATCAGACCAACAGAGGATACAGGATTCGGTGTATTCTATCATTATCTTCAGGATTTCAGAGGTGCTCTTACCTCGAGCCCGCCTTCGGTACATGTAAAAGCACAGTATGGTTGCAGCAGTGTAGAGGACAAACAGCAGGACGATGCACAGCAGCCTGTCCGGAGACATGACCGGAGGAGTGGTCGGGACGTCTTTAGGCTGAGCTCTGTCTGTGAGGAAGAAACATCAGATCAACTGTTCTGCTTTGATCCAAACATCACACAAACAAGTAAACACAAAGACCCATCCATCACATGGTGCTGTGTGTTTCAAATACACTGTGAGCAGTCCTGCCTAAAAAAGTCCTGTATGCTGTGAGGTGGTTAGCCGCTAAGCCGCTTGCATGTAAATGTCGAGGAACTAAACCCAGAGACTCGCAAAACTCAAACCAGTGAGTCTTTGTGCTTTGTCTGGACCTCAGCTTCCTTCTCAAGTTTCATTTCTACGTTGAAGGAAATAAATCAAAAAGCAGCAGTCAAGTCGAACAGTTAGAAGCTGCTTTGCAAGTATTTCAAGAAGAAGGATGCATTTGTGCCCATGAACTGTTGATTGTGGAGAATCTAATTGTGCATAATCATCTTCAACTATTGAGTTTTAACTCAGACAATGAGATGAACTTTCTGCCTGTAGAACAGCTTTGTCTCAGAGACACGTCTGGACTATGAGACCGTGGAACGGACGATCCATCACTGTACTGTATTTAAAGAGAAGAACATCACCGTCACCTCTGACAGACAGCAGACTCTGCGGTGACTCTCCTTTTAACGGGTGTTGACACTTGTAGAAGCCTTCGTCAGACATGGACACCGCTGGAAGGACCAACTGTCCTTCAGGCTGAATCCCAATGAAAACACCATTTTTATAGAAAGTAGCATTGAAATCTGACGTCGACTTCTCCCCATATCTTTCCTTGTAGGAACAGCGAAGCGTCACTTTATCTCCCTCCGTCACAGGAAGTGCCGGACTCTCCAGGATCACGACACCACCTGAAATACACAAGGACAAACTATGGTCGCAGAAATTTAGCAAAGCAATGACAAGATGATGTTTCACACACACACATATGGATGCACGTCTAACACAGAGCTGTCTGCAGTCACAGTATTCTCTGTGCCAGTGCTGTTGTATTAGACTGACTTTGTTTTAGCTGGTGTTTCTAATAAACTGGCAGTTGAGGGTATTTAGTGTTTCCACTTGGTCAAAGACTGGACGTGCACGTCTTCAGCTGGGCTTACTGTTCACTGTGATGCTGAGGACGTTGCTGCACTCCCCGTGCTCGGACTCGCACCAGTAGAGTCCAGAATCCGTTGAATAGACGCTGCGATTGATGCAGGAGGAGCCGTTTCGGCGACCCCAGTTGACCTCACACGAATGAAGCGACCCGGAGGAGGTGTTTCTCCTCAGCGTCCAGCCGCTGAAGTTTCCTGGCACAGCACAGCTCAGAGACAGCGTCTCATACCGGAAGAACTGAGACCTGTCAGGACGGGCACTCAGTGTGGCTGCTGTGGGTTCAGACAGGAAGTGACAGATATGAAGGTACAAGCATCAGAATGAGGTCGTCTTCCACTACATGTTAAAGCATTTAACATGCAAACATACGATTAGTTTGTTTTGAGAAACTAAAAGTCAGATTTATTAGTCATCATGTCTTGAACATTAGAGCCAATGTTGCAGCATTTGACACAAATTACAGAAAAAATCTATTTTCTCATTTAACTCTGGTGTGATCAGGTTTTTTAAGGTCGGGCTTCCAGAGCACGCCATCACTTTCTGAAAAGGTTTCTGGGAAACAGTTTTTCAGGTGAAACCAGTTCCAGTCATCAGCACAGTGTCTCTGGAGCGACAGGATGCTGAATGCTGTCAAGTTTTCAACACCACAAAGTAACATCGACGCTTCGTCGTCATCGTTAGCAGAAACCTCAGACAGCTCAACGCCTGAACGAAAAACCAAAACAACAGCCACACTTCCCGTCGCAGCACTTCTCCTGTCTGCTGTCCCTGCTGATCACAGAGAGCATCCACATTTTAATTAGCTGTTCATTTTAATTTCAACAGCCTCAAACTCTGTTCAGCTGACATTAAGTTCCCAGTGACTTCTCTGAAATTTCAATGTAGGAAAATACAGTTTACAAAGGTCGACTTCAGCAAACGTGTCTCAGAATTTTAAAATGGTTTCTTTCTACAGAATCTGCTCATGGTCGCTGTGGTCGGAGCAGGTGGAGGTTCGATGGCTGAAAAATGTTTAAGGTCAAAATCTTTGAGAAGCTTTTGATAATATAGATTCAAATCAAATCAATACATTCAAATAAATGTGAACAGAAAGGAAGTGAGAGAGAGAGAGAGAGAGAGAGAGAGAGAGAGAGAGAGAGAGAGAGAGAGAGCAGAAGCCAACAGCAGCCAAAGACTGAGAACAGAACATTTTCATTTTAAAACTGGACCCTGAGCAGGAGGGGAAGAGTTTCCTTAGATCCACATTTAAAAACAAAAAGAAGAAGATCAGCTGGAGAACAAAACGTCTGCTGCAGAGTCAGAGTGGAAGAAGAAGAGGTTTTAGTTGGAGCATCTGACCAGTGGATGGAGATGATGTCAAATCACAGCTACACAAAAGAGACAGGTGATGGTGGAATATCTGAACAAAGCAGAGTCTTACTCATGAAGAGGCAGAGGGAGGGGAGCTCCATCCTGCGCTGATGCCTCCAGGCTTTCTCTGAGGCTGAGTCAGACCGTTCAGACAGGTCCACCGCATCCTCAACCCGGAACTCTGACGACAGAAAGGTAACTCCGGACATACGACAGACGAGACTACAGAAGTCACGAGACTCCTGCTCCTCAGCTTCCAGACAAGCAAAGCAAAAACCCTGTTCTTTTAGTCCTCCCGGGAGCACGCGGGCAGGTGTGGGGTTTTGCCTTCAGGAAACCGAACATACCGTCGTCCTGTCAGGAGCTGACCGAGGGTCGCGCAAATCACAAATGAAATTCAAGGTCAAAGTGGCGCTTGGCGCTGTGTTCCTGTTAGTAGTTTATGGTAAGTCTTTACTTTTCATGGACGCGCGTGCTGGTCGCCTCGTTGAGTGAGATCAGGAAACAGAAATGTCAGTGTTTTCTATATCTGCTGGTGAGAGTGACTGGGACTGTTTATCAAACTTAAAGATTTCAATGAAACATAAAAAATTTAGAGTGAAAGTGAAAACGAAAAACGAGCGGGGGCGGGGCTGAGGAGCAGGCTGAGCCACACTGAAGCTAATCTAAATAAATACTATTATTCTTACTACAGTTTGACTCACGTGACCTGTTTACTCTGACTGGTGTTTCTGTCCAAAGTGTCCACATTCATGAGTTTGTTGAAATGTCTCTTTTGTTTCAGCCTTTGTTAAAGGTCTGGAGAATACACAGCCAAAGGCAGCCCGTGAGTATCCTCAGCTGTGTGTGTGTGTGTGTGTTTAGGGTTGGGGTTAGGATTAGGACTGGGTTTAGGTCAGGCTCTGGGTTCGGGTTTGGGTGGTTAAAGGTTAGGGTCTAAGGACGTTCATGGTAGAAGCCAACAGATGAGGTTGGTGGAGACGTTTGAGAGTCATATTTGGACTGAACTGAACGCTGTTGGACCTGGTTCCACACTGTCCACACTGACATGTCTCAGGTCTGCTTCTCTGTACTGTATATTTCCTGTGATCTCTCTATCACAGGTCAGACGGGTGAGAATGACTTCCCCCTTCATCCAGAGCAGTTTCAGGAGGTTCAGACTGTAAATGCCGAGGTCGGCAGTGACGTGGATCTCCCATGTGTCCCTAAGTTCAAGGTGGATATGAAAGATGACACACTGGAGTGGAATAAAGGCGACGAGATTTATACTTTGAGTCATGGACATGAAAACATCTCTCCCAAATACGAAGGCAGATTAACTCGGCCTGACAAACAGAAGGCCTCACTCAGACTCTCCAGAGTGATGATGTTGGATGCTGGACAGTACCACTGTTGTATTAAACGGGGCAGTGATCGCAGAAAGTGTATGAACGTGACTCTTAGTAAGTAACTTTAAACACCACACACACACACACACACACATCAGAGGCTTCATCTTGGAGCTTTTCTGAACGTTCTCCGTTCTGTTTGAAACTGTTCTGTCGACAGAAGATAGAACAGAACCATCAGTCTCAACCAGTCAAACATGGACGTGACAGGAAGTTACACATCTGTTTGGTGTCTGCAAATAAAAGTCTGTCGTAACAACATGTGAAAGACTTTATCAAACCTTTCTGACTTTTTTCTGTTGTTGTTTACAGATGTGACTAAAGCAGAAGAGAAACAAAGAGACAAAGTCTTGATGACGGTTCGTTCAGGTAAAAGAATGAGCTCAGTTTCTAGATTCTTTCTCTTCAAAGCTCATTTTTCATGTTTGCTAGAAAAATTCTGACTTTAAACTCAACATCTCTTCCTCTTTTAGATGCTCAGAGAATCTGTACTGGAGCTGTTACTGCGTCTCTGTTGCTTCTGTCTTTGCTTTTCATCATCAACCCACATTTTACATGTAAGTCACTTCCCACGTCTTTGAAACGAGATTTGAAATGATGTTTACCACCTGATTATTACCATCATGCTAAAACTGAAAATCATTTCACAGAACAGTGAAACACAGGAAGTCAGCTGAGAGGCTGCGACCAGAGAAGTGACCTGTCAGTGCTGAGCTGAGGTTTACAGACTGAACGTCTCGTCACAGTCCTGAGGAAACACTGTGACGGTGGTGATAGGTTCTAACACTAACACTGGTCCCGCAGCCTGGTTTTTACATCATTATTATTCTTATTATTTTCTTTTATTTCTAAATCAAATGTTTTAATCATTGTGATGATGAGCTTTTTTTCTGAAGAGTCTGTGAAAACACTACTAATCTCGGTGCTCATGCATCAACATCAGGGAGATAACAGACTCGTGTTTCTGTGACCAATCAGGTTTTAATAACTGAACTTTGTGATGTCTGTTTACTATTTAAATGTTTCTCACTTTTGTATTGTTGGTGTTTCTGAGGCAGGATCCTAAAATCCTGAGGTGACGGTGCAATAATGATGAAATGATGTAATTTCTGACTGTGTCATGTTTTCTGTGTCTGTAATAGTGGGTGAGTTTTTATAGATTAAGGGGCTCAGTCTCTGTCTATACTGTGCCCACACTGTGTACAGTGGTTCAGCACTGTACAGCTTTCATTTTGTTCATAGTTTTTATTTTCTACAGTAAATCTTATCTAGAGTGTTTAAATATTTTTGATTCTCTGTAAATCCCGTGTGAATCTGACTCTTTGCTACTGTGACAGATGCAGTTTCCATTGTGAGACTAATGAAGCTGCATCTTCTTA
Organism: Toxotes jaculatrix; assembly: GCF_017976425.1. Classification (NCBI taxonomy): domain Eukaryota; kingdom Metazoa; phylum Chordata; class Actinopteri; family Toxotidae; genus Toxotes; species Toxotes jaculatrix. The sequence goes on along the minus strand of NC_054416.1, from coordinate 953,405 downwards.
TCATGTACTGTAGTGCTTTACTCTGTCCACTGGAGGTCCTCAGTGGGTTTACATGACAGACAAACGTTGTTACCTTATCCTTGTGTCTTTGTGTGTTTTAAGCTCTGCACTGTTTTACTGTATAAATGACTGAATGGCTCTCAGGCCCAGTCGGTTTGCTGCTCATCTGCTCTTCCCTCCTTTTAAACCCTTCACGAACCTTCTATGGACGACTGCTATTTACTGCTGCACTGTACAGTGATAAAAGCTATTTGTATAAAAAAGTATAAAACCTATTTTTCAAATTTCTCTTGACTTGCAGGGCTCTGACATCCATCTCTCAGATGGCTGCAGTGAGAGTCTGTGCTCGTTCTGCTTCTCTGTGTGAATATTATTTCCATGTTTAACTCCGGTCTGTGTACAGTATTTGTGTAGTTGCAGCTTCCTTGTCTACCTGTGTGTTCCCACCTGTTGCTGCCTCTGCCTGAGCGTTTCTATCTTTACCTGCATGTTCAAACGTGATCGCTCCATCGGGGCGAACAGGAAACATACATTCTGCCATCATTGTGCTTTTTCATGTTGAATTACAGTCTGTGATTTCTGTACTGTTTCCAGTATAGTTACTCTAGTTCATCTTTTTCAGTAGAAATCTGACATTTTTAACTGTTGGCCTGTTTGTGGGCTTTAAAGGGCACAGCATCCTCTTTCTTTCCACTTCTGATAAACAACACTCACCTAGTTTCAGTACATTTAATGTCACCGCAGCCGACCACACAGGCACAGAGGGCCGCTTCACTAAATCACTGACAATTGGTAAAAGGTTTGAGCTTTTCCTGTTTGTAACGTAAAGTAACATTTATATTATGGAAGAATTAGAGAGTGAGAAAAGAATAAAACTGAAATGTTATTTACAGAAGTTATTTGTTTCACATGTGCATCTCAGATGTCAGAAGAAAAAAAAAACCACTGAGCTAAAACTTCACACCTCGCACACGTTTTCATGAAGAAAAAAAGTTAGAAGACCAAACCACAAACGAGTCTCATGACATCTTGGTGCCTCCACTTCCTTTTCACACTCAACAGCATTATTTAACACAAGAATTATACAATAGAATCTGTTACCATTCAACACCTGCATACACTGTCCCACCCTGTTATTCAGTCGTGACTGTTCAGAGTTTGATGCACATCAAAACCTGATGCTGACTACGTTTAATGAAGATAATTCTCTGACCTGAGCACTGACCACAGAGGAGTCAGAGCAGTTCTTTTTGTAATGCTCTTAAACACACGGTGACATATTAAAAGAAAAACCTGGAGAATGAGTGGATGATGAGGGGTCACATGCTACAGACTTCAGATCGATGGGAGATTTTGGGCAGCACTGTCCACCACCATCATCCAAACATCGCTCCAGTAGAGTCCAGAGACTCTAGCCCAGCGCCTCACTGAGAACGCTGGCTTTTCCTTTCACCTGTCACCTGTCTGCACCTTTTAGTGGGCAATGACAGACGACCTGTTTAGTCGTCCAGGCTGGTGGAACTGAAACCACACAAAGATATTTCTGATATTTCTGAGGAGGAAAGAGGACAGGAAGTGCGGTAACGGTCGTTCATATTCTGTCAGCACTTCGTGACCATGGCAAGTTCATTACAGCTGAGAGGTAACACGGCTTTGGAAAGTCTTTTTACTACAATCTCTGCTGCTGGACCTGCTGCTTTCAAACATCCAACACAGCAGATACATCAGCTGATGCTTGTAAAAACTCCTGTGGTGCAGCGACGCACAGTTTCTTGGCCGCTTGCTTCTGGTTTGTCGAGCTATACAGCAACTTCCATGATGACGTCGCTGCTGCCTCTTCTCTCTGCAAGTGTCTGAGCTGCTGCGTGAAGAAGTGAACATGTCTTAGTGATTATCAGCAATAATCAGAACTTTACTCAACTTCATCCTGTTTCAGTCCAGAGTCTGATTCATTTCTCACACAGCCGCCCGCACACACACGTTTCACATGTTGCAATGCTGGAGTTTACCTCTAATCTCCAACCTCAGGCTGCTTCTCATGATTCTAAGATGGCTCCTCTTTAAAGTTCACATCATCTCCATATAACCACTGAAATGTTCAGTCGACACCTGACTTTCTTTTCTTGGGCAACAGTTTTGGTTAAAGGGTTGAAAGATGTTGTAGGAGGTGATTTCATTTCCTGAAATAAGCTCGGAGAAGAAAGGCCGGAGCGTTCACCTACCTCTCTTCCTGTCCCTGTATATGAGCCCTAGCAAGATGGTGGACAGTAGGTAAGGAACGCCCACCAGCAGGTGACACATCAGTCTGGGGACAGAAACTGAACATGAAGCTGCAGGAGGAGCTGAAGCTGAAGGTGAAGGTGGAGGTGGAGGTGAAGGTGAAGATGGAAGTGACGCTGTGAAGATACAAAAAAAAGAAAAAGATAAAGAAACTTTCAGATTTCATTATTTCCTTCACATGTGTTTGAACTCTGGAATATAATATATATATATGGTACACTGAATACCAGGCCGAAGAGCAGGAGCTTCTCTCCGTGTGTTGTACCTGTAACCACGCCCAGCAGTGATGTCACGGCGTACTGACACACCCCGGCGTAGTTACAGTGACACAGCTGTGGACTGTTTCTCTCACCGTCGACAGACAGCCAGCTGGTGGTCGATTCTTGGCCTCCAGAGATGCTGCACTTGTAGAGTCCTTCATCAGATTTGTTAGCGCTGTGAATGGTCACCTCTCCTGTGGCGCTGCTGCCAATGAGGTGGTCGTCCTTAAAGAAGTTAAACACGTGGTCGGGGGACTTGGTCTCAGCTTTGCAGCGCAGAGTCACGGCAGCTCCCTCCGACACAGGGAGGACAGGACTTTCCAGGATCACAGAACGATCTTCACAAAAGAAAGAAACATTTTCTTTTATCGTGTGTTTTCATCCAACACTTTGTTTTCTTCAAACTGATTTTCTGACACATCTCAAACCCACTTTGTGGTTCTGATGTAAAGTTTGACTCATGAGATGCAGCTTTCAGTAAAACTCCAAGCAGGAACAACCTTCGACTCACCACGAGTTCCCCGTGTTGTGTGACGTACCAGTGATGGTGATGCTGACACTGTTGCTCTGCTCCCCGTCCACAGACTCGCACCAGTACGTCCCGCTGTCTGACGGGTAGATGTTTCCAATGATGCACGTGGAGCCCGAGGAGATGGAGCCCCAGCCGGAGGAGCAGGGTCTGACCCCCCCCTCCAACGTTTTCCTCTTCACCTTCCAGCCGGTGGAGTTCAACCCATCCTCACAGCTCAGAGAGATGGTGTCGTACCTGAAGAACTGAGACCGGTCAGGGCTCACCTGAAGACAGGCTGCAGGGGGAGGAGGGAGGGGAGAAAAGAGGGAGAGAGGGAGGAGAGAGGGGAAGAAATAAAAGAAAAAAAACAGAAAAAAGAGCAAACAAGAAAAAATTAAAGGACAGGAAGAGAAAGAAGCAAAACGAGGGAACAAAAGAATGGGAAGTGGAAAGTAAACGACATGACATGAACGTGGAGGAAAATATGAAGAAAAGTTGAAATGAAAAAGCTCAAAAAGACAAAAACAAATTGGAAAGGTAAGAAATGAAAGGTAGAATACAATGGAGGGGCAAGAAAAGATGATGAGATGAACAGGAAAAGAAAGAAAAGTAGAAAAATAACTGAAAAGCTGAATGAGACAGTGAGTGAAACACTAATCAGTGATGTCTGATGTGTGGACAGCGTGAGACACTGAGCTGTTTGAAAAAGAAAGATCATTTTCTATAAAGCAGAGAAAAGTCAGAGTACTCACACAGCATCAGGCAGAGAGGTGTTAGCTGCATCCTGCCCCCCCGCAGACTGACGGACAGACAGACCGATCTCTGCACTTCCTCCCCGACAAGCTCCACCCTCACATACGTCCCTCTGCTCGGTGTCATGGCAGCTGCAGAAAGAAGATCTGCTTCAAGATGAAGAAAAACTAAAGCTGCGTAAAACAAACTCCCTTCGATGTAATTACACAACCAACCTGCAGCAGCTGACTGGAAAACAAACAGCTGCATGTTTCCACATCCAGCAGACATGGAAGTGGTCTCTGAGTCCACCTGATGGGTGTCCGTCCAGCGTTCCTTCTGTTTTAGCTCTGTGTTTGGTCTCTACCAGCTGCTGAGGGAAACAGCTGGCTCTTTGCTAATTGTTCCCCGGTACTCACCTTTCTCTTCTTCATGTGCAGTTGTCCTACCTGTCCCAGAATGCCTTTCAAACACAGCTGGAACAAACAACACTGGGTCAGAGAAGGCAGATTAACACCTGGTCTGTTCAGATTCTCACAGAACAGGTGCAGAGTCACTACTGAGCCACCAGGGGGCGCCCCCGATCTGTCTCCACACACTTCTATGAAGGAAGCGAGCACATAAACCGAGAAAGAGCTTTATTTGGTATCAGAGTGATGTGGCCACAAAAAGCCCAGCTTAAAAACATAAATAAGACCATTTACAATTTATATAAACATTTCATCAAAATGTAAAAATAACAATTTATCACAAATACAAAAGTGTTTTAAATAAAGGAGCCACTATGTACAACCCCAGACATCAAATCCCAATGTAAAACTTTACTATGTGCAAAACTTTTAAAGATGAAGTTAAAGTTAATTAGTTTAAATAGAAATAAGTAAAAAGTAGTGAAGAGCGGACGCTTCGTGCTGCAGACGCTTCACGTGAACACGCTCTGCATGAAGCTGTTCGATGGAAGCCACGTTATCTGTGACCGCTACAAACCGGGTGACACTCGGTGCCAAGAGGCTTCTCAGCCCATGTTTGTTTAAATGAACACACGTATGTGTTTATCACATGAACACTGGGAGTAAACAAAAACAAAAACAATAACAAAACCCGCCTCCAGCTGTAGGTTACGTGAGATATTCTTAAAAAAAGGAGGGATGAAGGACAGAGAGAGCTTATTTACTTATCAACAACCAGACCTATAAAAAGGGTTTTAAAAACGCTGCCACACACGGAACCAAACACACGTTTGGTTTTATTCTCCCAAGTTTCAGGAACTGAACCTTGGTGTGTGCTCCTCACCACCGGTCAGACTCTTCTGTCAAATCTGCCAGCACATCGTAGCGGTTGTTAGTCAGGGCTGATGGCTGAAACCCTAAAGAACATCTGCGCTGATGCTTGGCGTGGTTTGGATCAGGCCGAGCACAGGACTCGCTCATGGAACGACTAATATGGACTCGTTTTTTCTCCGAGGTGCTGACTGGAGTAAAACACTCTGGAAAAACATCTGGGCTGCTGTTGTGATGATGACTTCTTTGGACGGAGCGGGCAGGTGCTGGGTTACTGTTTTGCCTTTGCAGACGAGGTTTCGGACACTTGCTCCGGGGTAAGGGGGCAGATTCAGGAGGGTTCCTGTTGCTTGAGCCTGTTGATGCTGAACTGTGGTGATTGGTGAAGACGTTGGACTCACGGCTGCCAGAGAGTTCAGAGGGTTCCATTGAGGGTGTGGGGACAAGTGTTGGCTGGTCCTGCTGACAAACAACAGGACTCAGCTGAGGGCTGGGCTGCTGCTGGAGCCTGTGGATGATCTTATCTTTCTCACAAAGCTTTGACCTGAGGTCATCCAACTCTCTGATCAGCTGCTCTTTGTTTGCGTTGTCCAGGTTGTCCACTGTGTCTCTCTGATTCAGGAGACTCTTTCTTTCTGAGGCATCACTGACTGTGCTTTGATCTGATTGCTGCCTGCTCACCGGCAGCTTTTCTTTCTTTGCTGCTGTGAAGACAAACAACGACATGTTGTTAGAAAAGTTTCTCACAGCTTGGATCTTCTGCAGGTTCAGCCACAGGTGATCACAGGTTATCACATCTCTCTCCTCACTCACCAGATGAATTTCTGGGATCTGAGAATGTGGCAACATCACAAAGTCAGACAGGACAAGAAACCAGCACCGAGCAGTCGGCTAATCGGACGAGTTTTACACAAACCAGGTGAGTTAAAACGAAGGTTCGCTCCTGCTGCTGCGACTCTGAGCGACCGTACCTGCTGCAGGTGTGTGCACAGGTTCGACTTCAGGTGCACTCGCACCTCAGTTCAGTTTCACCAGCAGCAAAAACTGCACCGAGCCCCAGAACAAGAATCAAACACGAGCACCTGCCTGTGACTCAGCTGAGATGCAGGGAGCTAACAGATGACGCAGTTTGTCTGAAAGCGATCTGATCATGTGACTGCACAGGTTTCTTAGCTGGTCAGACTTTGTCGTGGTGACGCCACAGACGGAGCTGGTCTGCTTATACAGACTTACCATGTTTACCACATTTCCACCAGGCAACTGCTCCACATGCCAGTCCTGTTAAAAGACTCACTACCACAGCGATGACAATGGTGGACCACGTGTAGCCCCCTGAAACCACAGGGAACATTGTGCTGACACATTATCTGATATTTCATAAGCACCATACAAACCACAGGGGGGCGACGTTAGGCTGATGACGGTCGTCCTCCACTCTCAGAGATAATTATAATTTGTGTATTTAATGTTTTATATTTTCATGGTAATAAATGAAGTTATGACAGTGAGTTTAATGACAGCGGTCTCATCAGCTGCTGTGGCCCCGTCCCTGTGGCCCCCATCCCTGTGGCCCCGTCCAGCTGCACAGGTGTGCTGTCACAGCTTCAGTATACCTGCTATGAGGATTTCTGTGGCCCTGGACTGGTTGAACCCCGGCTGTTGAACTGTGCAGGTGACCCTGTGATGAAGACAGACGTCAGGTAAAGCTCCAGTTCAGTGAGTTTGGAAATCACACATTTCTTTGTTTCTTATATTTTTTTTTATAAAAATCTAATATAATATAATATAAAAATGAAATCTGAACCTGCTGGTTGCCGTAGGTTGGAGAGTCGCTCTTCGTGTCACGGTGAAACATGCACTGGTATTTCCGTCTCTTTTCGGGTCCTCGGCCTGGATGAGCTCTCCCTGATCGTCCTGAAACCTGATCTCCGGCTCTGGCAGCCAACAGGTTGCCTCACACTGCAGAGTCACTTCTCCACCCTCAGCTGAAACCACTGACAGTTTGGGCTCCGAAACTGCAACTATGAACACAAAGAGCACAGACAGGTACCTGTGAATGGTTTTTACCTCTGAGACGCTGTGAATGGAAACAGGCCTCAGGACCTAACTGGTTCTGAACCACACCCGACCTGCTGGGAGAATGCAGCTGTAACTGTCTGACGTTCCTGGGAGAGCTCCCAGAGGAATGTGGAATGAGCTCAGGCATGCTTGGTCCTGGTCCAATCAGGATCAGGTTCAAACAGACCGGGCTGGTTCCACCTGAGTGACTCAAGCTGGACCTGGCACCAAGCTGAGTGTCTACAAACAGGCTCGACTGGACGTACCCACAACAAGCTTCACCGTGGTTTTGTCTCGAGGGGCGTCCTTCGGGAGCCTCATGCACTGGTACGTCCCGGCATCAGACAGCTGCACGTTGGAGATCCTTAACGAGATGTCTCCGTCTTTCAGATTCTTCATGACGAAGCTCGTCCTGTGCTCAAAGGCCGGATTCTTCATCTCATGAGTCTCGCAGCCATCGCGGTACAGGAAGACGACGTTGGGCTCCAAGCCGTCCTTCGACCACTCCACCGTGGGCACGTCACCGCTGGCAGTGATGTTGAAAGTGCAGGGCAGGATGATGTCTCCACCCACGAAGGCCTGCACCGTCTCTGGTGGACCCTGCACCATCTCTGGTGGACCCTGCACCGTCTCTGGTGGACCCTGCACCGTCTCTGGTGGACCCTGCGCTGAGGATTCACCTTGGAAAAAAAGAAAAACATCAAACACTGAGTTTCTGCCCTGGTCTGATTATCGGTGGCAGATGAGGATCTTCCAGCGTTTCATGGCCTGATGACCTGATTCCATGTTCCTGGAGTTTTCTCTCTCTCTCTGCGTGCTTTGCCTGTTTTACATGTTTTATCCTTTTTGTTTTTATAGTCTGACAGTGTTCAGTTCAGACTCGTATCTGTTCATGCGTCTTTCCAACCGGCCAGATCAAAACACACTCTCTCAGAAACATCCAGGTCTGAATGGAATGACGCAGATTTCTGCCACTTTCGCAATCTGGTACTTTCCCTGAACCGAAGTGAACCGAAGTGAACTAAAGTGAACTAAAGTGAAGCAGACGGGTTAATTGTTTGTGTAACCTTGACACTGCATGTGCTGCAACTGGGAAAAGTATCAAAGGTAGCAGGAAAGACAGCACCACACACGGGCGGCAGAGAACAAAGGCGTCGATACTGCTGTGACTGCCAACATCCAGCGTTCCTGCACGGAGACAGGAGACGTCCCTCAGGAATGTCAGAGGAATCTCAACCATCGAGAACTGCAAAGCAAAGACAGGAGGAACATTTGGCCGACAGGCTGCAGTTCCTCGTCCTTTACAGGTTGAGCAGGTGAAAATCTTCCACTGAGTGAATTTCTATCTGAACACGCTGCAGGACACAATTTCACTGTCTCACAATCTCCAGCAAACAAAATGTCACAAACATGTCTCTGCATAAACGAGTCAAAGGTTCATCTACTCCACAAAGTGTCAAATAAAGTTCTGTCCTCAGGGTGAGGGACAGTAGGACAGCAGAGACGCAGATGGTTACAAACACTATATTCACACTGGTGTTGGCTGGTAGCATTAGCATTAGCTTCGCACAGCCCAGTTCAGAGTTTATCAGACACAGACACAGAGACAGACACACACAGACACAGACAGACACAGACAGACAGACACACAGACAGACAGACACAGAGACAGAGACAGACACAGACACAGACACAGACAGACACAGACAGACACAGACAGACAGACACACACACACACTCACCTGGACAACATGACAGCAGAGCAGAGAGCAGGAGCAGGTGACGGAACATCCCCACAGAAAAACTTTCCCCGCTGTAAAAACTGAAGTTAAACAGAGAAGAAGAAAACGCGTGAGAGTCGCAGCAGCAGCTTCACGCGACGACGCGGCTTCATTCACAAACTATCAGCTGAACCGCGTCACGGTGCTGCGTTCACTGCGTTCAATCCCGCCCCTTTCGTCTCCTCCGCGCACAAACACACCCGCTGCCCGGCGATTAAACGTGAATGAATCAAAGCACAGAGACGCTGCGGTCATTTTCTGATGCTGGAGCCGAAAATGTCCGATAAAGAAAGAATTTTTTCCCCTCAAGTGTTCAGGTTTTCACTTTGGAAAGTTGTAATTTCCTGTTTTGGAACAGGCTCCTGAACATAACACAGAAGGGGGGGCTGGCTCACTTCCGAGTCACATGCTGACTTCCTGAGTGATGAAATCTTCTTCCCCCGCAGCTGTGATCTGTCAGCTCCACCCAGGGCCCGAACACTTATTTTAGTCAGTGATTAACTGTTGGTGGTGAAATCACACACGATCAAACAGCAGCGTCCAACCTGTTACTGAACAAATAAACTCTGATCTGATCCTTTTCAGCAAAGACCACAGCTCTGACTTTCACTTATTTCATGGTTTACTTCTCATTTTATAATATAATATAATATAATATAATATAATATAATATAATATAATATTATATTATATTATATTATATTATATTATATTATATTATATTATATTATGTTATATTATTAAAGAACCAGTTGGTGTGCGGTACTTTGTGTTTGTGGAGCTGAGGTGGAAAAACACTGTGGCATGTTGCTGATCCAGGTAAATAACTTTCATCTTTAACGTCAGACTTTTCCTGGTTGGCCTGACGTTTCTGAGTCATGCTGCTGTTTTATTTCCTGTGTAACAGCAGTAATCACACAGTCATCTCTGTGATTCTCACAGTTCAGTCACAACTGAAAAAAGTCATATTTGAATTGTGAACCATCAGTTTTTCTCATTTTTTTCCAGGTTCTTTTACTACTTTCATACGTTTCTGTTATTTATTTATTATATGTGCTGAACTGTCATTGATGTGATGAACAGAGTGAATTACACCAAAATTAAACAAATAAACAATAATAATGTGGAGACAGAAAAACATGAGCATCTTTGTTTTCTGTTTTGTTATAAATCAGATTTTTTATTTGGTCTTATGTTGTTTAAAAAATTTAAAGTAGTTAAAAATGTGTGGTTTAAAAAACAACCTACCTTTTTTCCTTTCACTCTTATGTGAAAGCTTTCATGCTGGTGACCTCGACCTTCAGTCCAACAGACTGGTGTGTGTGTTTGTTTGTTTGTTTGTTTGTTTGTTTGTTTGTTTGTTTGTTTGTTTGTTTGTTTGTTTGTTTGTTTGTTTGCACCACTAGATGGAACCAAACACATGAGCCACTGATCTGAAGGTGATTCCCTCCACGTCTCTTTGTTCTCAGTGTGAAAGTCAATGAGCAGCTGACAAAAAGTAGTGGACTGAAGCAGGTTTGTTAACTATAAATAGCTTTAATTTCATTAGTGTAATTACACAGACACACACACACACACACACACACACACACACATATATACATTTATGTTATGCTATGCATTTTAGGGAAGTAGTGGCTGCGGTTTGACTGACACACTCTGACAAAATATAGCTTATCATCATCGCTGATGTGATAAAGTTCCTGTGAGAGCAGAGAGAGTCACTCTTGAACAGAATGGAGGCTCCGTCCGTGTCTCTGATCTTCGGTGAGTCAAACACTGAACTTATACAAACGTGTTTGAATTTAACGGCTCCACTGCACATTTTACTGCACCGATAAGAAAATACCTTTACATTAGTGGCACAATTTAAGCTCTACAGAGCAGCAGGAGAGATGCAGCATGGGCTATCTGCAGAGACGAGGAGCAGAGATGCTGCTAAACTCAGCCACACACCAAACAACGCTTTCAGTTAATTCATTAATGATGCAGGGTGACACCCTGATGAAGCTGCTGCGTGTGGAGAGGACCTGATTCAATCAGGCACAGAAATCTTGAGTGTGCGACCACAGTGTTAAAGCTCTGCCGCCTGCCTGGCTTCTGTAGTGCAGCTCTATCCTGCACCGAAGAGCTGGGATGGAAATCAAACTAAGTGCTGTAATAAAACGTTTGGTCAATAATCAGCATGAGAAACACTGGCATGGCTGTGGAGTTCCTCAGCAGCAGAGCGAGCCACGGCAAGACGAGACAACAGTATCTGTATGGTACCAAACACAGACAGGAGGGAAAATACAACCTATTCAAACAGAGTAAATTAGGATAAATTAAATAATATAAATAGTTTGGGAAAATTTGATAAAAACTACAACTGTCAGACAACCCTGTTTCTGAGTGCAGTGGTAAAGTCTCTGTTATCACACTGTTCTTGCTTATCAGTAGTTACTTAAGCCATTTAGAAGATCTAAACTTTACCAGTGTGGGGGAATAGGAAACCACATACATGTGAGGAAATTGATGCAACCAAGAAATCTGGCAACACGTGACAGCTGATGAAAACTGAAACCCTTTGTTGTCTTGTTGCAGGTCTGTTTGTGTTGCCTCTGTTTGGGCCGACACATTCTTCAAGTAAGCTGCTGGAAGTGAAAGGCTGTCGAGGAAGAACAGCTGATAACATTAAAAACAGAATTAAAAATACGTGTTTGTGTTCAGTCTTTCCTCGTTTTCCACCGTTAACTGTGGCCTGTCCGTTCCTCTCCCAGTCTCTCTCAACATCAGCCCAAACCGTCAGCAGTTTTTTAAAGGAGAGTCTGTCGTCCTGAGCTGTCACGGGGAGTTTAGCTCCGGGTGGAAGCTGAGGAGGATTTCAGTGGTTCAGAACCAGACGTGTGGAGCTGAAGGCTTTGGGGCTTTCAATGGTTCCTCGTGCAACGTCTCAAATCTCTCTCCATCATGGGACAGAGGAGTTTACTGGTGTGAAGACTCGAACGGACGAAGCAGCACCGCAGTCACCATCACTGTTTCAGGTAGACAGGTTACTGCGTGTTGTCTCATGACGTTCATGTCCATCACAGCAGCTGCTGTTATCCACTCACTGCTGACCGGTTAATGTCTGTGAAAGTCTCTGTGTACGTTATTACATGTCCCTGTTCCCTGTGTTGTTCAGAACGTTCCTTTATCATGGAGATCCCTGCACTTCCTGTGCTGACAGGAAGCGATGTCACTCTGCGCTGCAGGAGACGTGATGGTTCCGCCGTCCCAGCTCACTTCTTCAAGTTTGGCAGACATAGTGCTCCAATTAAAGCTGAGCCTACACCCGAGTTCACCATCCACAACGTCCAACAGTCAGACGAAGGTTTCTACTGGTGTTCTACTGGTCAGAGGACATCAGCATCCAGCAGGCTGAGCGTCAGGGGTCAGTACACGCAGACGTCCTTCGTGTTCAGACATCTGTCCCGTTTGTATCCGGCTCTTCCAGTTGTCACCGTATGAATAAGCACTGACTGTTGTGGTTTTTCCAGGAACACAGACACTTTACAACAAAACAGTTGCACCTGCACTGGAAATAGTTCCTGTGAAAACTCAGAGGCCAGTGAGCCACTTCCTGTTTGTCACTTGATGGGTTTTTAACATCCAGTATTTGTCTTGATGTGATCTCCCCCACAGCTGATCCTTCTCCACCCACCAACTCTGCCTCCTCCATCTCTGCTTTTCTTCTGGTCAAACTGCTCTGCCATCTGCTGGTCATCAGTCCATACTGCATCTCCACCGTCCTGATGGTGTTGGCGTACTGCAGCAGGAAGACAGGTAGCAGGAAGACAGGTAGCAACCACACACACACACACAGTTGTGTGATTTATGTTTGCAGAGACGACGACAGGCCTGACTTTCCAAATACATCCTCACTCTCAAGGTCTGAAGCTCTAACTGTTCCACACACACACAAAGTCTGAAACTTCAAACTCCATCACAACTTCTCAACAAACTTCTCAACAGGTAACAAACCAGCTGTTGTCATGGAGATGGCTCCGCGCCTGGAAAGAGGGCAGGGATTGGATGACGAGTATTCTGTCGCCGCCACTGATGTCACTGCTGAGTACACCTTCTGAGCTGAGGACGGGTGTTACCTGAGAGTCAAGAGATAACACTGAGACAACAGTGGTGGTGCCGCCATGTAAACTGTTTGCTTGTGCCAATAAAGCATTGATTGAATTTGAAGTTTCTGTTTTCTTGTATCAGGAGACTGAAGCATGTTAAAACTTGTGTTAACCAGTTTGTGACACAGGTTCAAGCTGAGCTGTTAAATATACAAGTAATTTTAAAAAATGCCTTTAAATATAAAAACTCTGAAACACACAGACGTGTGAAAATATTCTGACTGACTGAAAGTGAGAATGTTTCAAGAACCGATGTCAGTCATGATGAGTCAAATGAAACTGGTCAGATATTGTACAGTTACTGGTTGTTGTTTGGAAAAGACGACCGTGTTCTGCTGTGTATGAAGGAGAAGTGCTGCCTACAGGCAGAACATGACTGTGGTCACAGTCCGCTGCACACGGTGGTTACTGTGAATTATGTAACAGAAACCACACACAACTTAATATCACATCTGGCTGCTTTACAGAGGAGGAGCTGATCCGGTTGAACACGACCTGCAGGAGTTTTTCAAGCAGACGAAGCTTTTCAGAAATAAAAAGCCATTTTTTTAAAAAGAAAAAAAAGAGAATGTTATAGTTAAACAGAAGAACTGACTGTGAATAAACTCCTGCTGTCAGCTCAGTAAAACGATTTGATCCCACGAGTCTAACGAGTCAAAGATGAATTCACTGGACTCTCTTGTTAAACACCCCATCATCTCTGCAGGCTCCCACTCTCACAGGTTTCCTGCCCAAAGTTCATTTTCATGCTCACTACCGCTTTTCACGCTTGGTTGGAGCCTTCAACCCTGAGCTCTGACTTCCTCTATCCTCAGTCATAAACTCAATCTTTGACTGATTCTCATCTTTTTTTTTTTTCACTGAACCGTTTCCCTCGTTATCAGGATTCAGCTCCGGGAAAAAAAAAATCAGGTAAGGCAACACAAATTTATGATGCGTGATTTTCTGAGGTTCGAGTGTTTCAGTCGTCAGTTTTCCATTTTACAGCAGCAGCTGTGACGAGAGAAGGGGAGCGAAGGCAGGTCTGCTGTACAGAAACCAAACCAATGTCCCGTCAGGTTGAAGGCGCTGATGAAAATCTGATTCTGTCTGTTTCCTTCGTGCTGACACTTCTTTACTTCATCTCCTCTGTGTCCAAACTTTTCTCATCAGCATCAGCAGAAAAAACTTTCAGTGTCACAACAAACACCAGAGTAAAATCTGTGCACTGAGCCGTCAGTGTTAGCTGCAAATACATTATTACAGAGCCAAAAGTATGTGGACACCCAGCTTTGGGGAAAAAATGGTATTTATGTAAATAAAAGTCAGGTTAGCATATAATGACGTGATCAAAATAACTGTAAATGAATATTTTCCCACTGCATTTGAGAGGTTTTAAACGTGACGCTGTGAGAGTGAAGCCTGAGAGCAGAGGACCGAGGAACGTGTGCTCAGGTACACACACTTTCTGCGTGACGCAGTAAAATCCTGTGTTTGCTGATGAATCCTCTCACTGACAGAACTGTGTTGCACAAAAAGCTTTTGGGAAAGTCATAATAAAATGGTGAAGACTTCCTCTTCTATCAATGTCCACTTCCTCCCTGAGCTTCTTTCACTTCTGTGGTGTGTCTCACTCTGTTGAGATTGAATCTGATCTTTTTTTCCTGCAGTATGGGACAGCCGACCTTCCTCCTCTTCACCCTCCTCCTGCTGCTCCTCCTCCTCGCCCTGTGCCGGGGTCAGAGGTCAAACCTGGACGCTGGGAGGCCATCCTGCGATGGCTGTGACCTGCACCTCTCCTGTAACTGCTCCTGTGGCGGATTCTCCCGAGTTCCCGTGGTAACGGACCGCGCACTCACTCTGGATCTCTCCTTCAACAACATCACCATGGTGACCGATGTCGACCTGACAGGCCACAGGCCACTGAGGGCTCTGAGTCTCCACGGTAACACTGATGTCCATTTATTGGGACAAGGCGAGACAGAAATGAATCAGATGATTCAGAAAGTTTCTCAGAACGAGTCCTCCGAGTTTTTTCTTTCTTCTGATGTAGAGGTTCTGTAGATGTTATATTTATCTTACTGTCCTCCAGGTAACAGGCTCTCCGTGATCCATCCGTCAGCGTTTGACTCTCTGTGGAGCCTGGAGGACCTGGATCTGTCCAACAACCAGCTGACTGCTCTCAACCACGAATGGTTCAACAAGCTGGGAGCTCTGCAACGGCTCAACCTGCTCAACAACCCGTACAGGTAAAGAGCTCACGTTGCACGTGTGTCCACATATTTTTGGCCTCGTAGTGCAGCTTCTTCTTCTCTCCTCCAGGTGCGTAGGTTCTGCTCCGGTGTTTCAGGGGCTGGTCCGGCTCAGGAGGCTGGCTCTCGGTGGTCCTGCTCTGGAGGAGATAAAGGCAGGAGCTCTGTCTGGAGTCACTCAGCTGGACGAGCTCACGGTGCAGGCCAACAACCTGCAGAGGTCTGGGCCTGACGCTGTTTGTATTCCTGTTACTGCACATCCACCGCCTGCCCTCACAGCTCTAACTCCTCCTCTGCTTCCAGGTACGAGGCCGGCGCTCTGGCCTACGTTTGGCCGTTGGGTCGGGTCAGTCTGAGCCTCCATGGACCATTTTTCAGTAACGTATCTTTGGCCTCGGCCGTGCTCCGTGACGTGTCGTACCCTGAGACGCCTCTCATTCTGGAGGACCTGCATCTGATCGGGAATCAGTCTGTGCAGCCGTTCAGAGAGACGGCCAGGAGGAGGGTCAGGTGTGGCCGCAGCCTGTTTCAGTCATGAAGTCGGCCGCGTGGAAAAACTCTGACCTTCTCTCACTCTTCTCTGGTGTCACTCCTCAGGCACATGACCTTCCGTAACCTTTCCACCTCCGATGAGGCCGTTGTTGATATTCTTGTGGTTTTCGATGGAGCGCCGCTCACCTCCCTTTCCTTTGACGGCATCACGCTGACAGGCGAGGGCAGGTGTGACATCAGTGCGTCTTCATGATACATGAACCTGTTTGCATCTGATCAGCAGTAAAGTCCACATTGGTCTCTGCCAGTTTAAAGCAACCAGCTAAATAATCACAAGCAGCTCTGGAGTTAAAATGGTTAAAATTATTTATAATAACAGTTTAGTTTTTTCATTTTTGTGTGTAAAGTTTGTGCTAAGAAGGTTTGTTGTTTCTCACATATTCACACAAACAGTTAGGGACAAAACAAAAAATAAAAAACAGCTGTTGTTTGAGTGGTTGACTGCAGGAGCAGTGTGCAGTGTTTGTTGTTGTTTGGTTGTTGTTAGGTGGGAAAAAGCCAGCCAGACCGATCACAGAAGCATCGACGAGTTCTTCGTACGAAACATCGTGGTGCTGGACGTCTTTAAGTTTGTCTCGTTTCTGCAGCTGCAGTTTCTGCTGCAGTATCCCAGAAAGGTGTCCGTCATAAACGGCAAGGTAACAAAAAAAAAAAATCAGTCACAGTGTGAAGGTTGGTACAGAAAGACTGATGCAAGAAATCCGTGATTTCCGAGCGAATCACAGACGTAAACTACTCCGTGAGCTTCAGTTAACAAAGCGTGACCTCTGCCCTCAGGTGTTCGTGATGCCCTGTGCTACGTCTGGCCTTCTGGTGAACCTGCAGTACCTGGACCTGTCTGACAACCTGCTGACTGACATGACTCTGGTGGAGACGCTGTGTGAAGGACAGAGCAAGCTGAAGGACCTCCGAGTTTTAAACGTCAGCGGGAACGCTCTGAAGGTGCCTTCGTGAAACTTGAGAGCGGCGGCACGCGCTGGGAGAGATCTGGAACAGAAAACAGAAGCAGATATTAAAATGATTACTCGATGACAACTCCGTTTTTTAAAATAACATTCGCCTCTGTCCCACTTCTGCCTCAGTCTTTGTCCACGGTGAGCTGGCTGGTAGCAAACCTCTACAAACTGACCCACCTGGACATCAGCAGGACCGCCTACAGCTCCATGCCCCAGAGCTGCACCTGGCCCTCCACCCTGCGACACCTCAACATCTCAGGGGCTAAACTGACCACCACCACCCCCTGTCTGCCCCCAACTCTGGAGGTACTGAGAGTGGGCTGTGCAGCAGTGATGCTGACAGGCCTGATGAGGCACTTTTAACCGGTACTATATCGTGTACAGGTGCTGGATCTGAGCAACAACGATCTCAAAAGCTTCACTGAGGCGCTGCCGGCCCTGCGAGAGCTCCACCTCTCTGGGAATAAGTTTATGAGGGTTCCCCCGGGACGTCTGTTCCCCAGTCTGCAGACACTGAGTATACAGGTAAAAAACGATCGCATCTCACGTTTCTGCCTCCAGTCCTCCTCGTGTTCTGCAGCGTGACCCCTCTCTGTTCTCTCACAGTCGAACACCTTGAACATGTTCAGTCGCTCAGACTTCCAGTCATATGAACGACTCCAGAACCTCCAGGCGGGTCAGAACAAGTTCGTCTGCTCCTGCGAGTTTGTTGCCTTCTTCCGGTCGGGCACTAAAGAAGGTGGAGGTGTGTCTCTAACAGACGGAGAGGAGAGCTACGTCTGCGACTCTCCTCTGTACCTGCAGGGCAAACCGGTGGGCCAAGTCCGCCTCTCGGTTGCCGTGTGCCACCGGGTTTTGTTCGTGTCCGTGAGCTGTGGGGTGGCGCTGTTCGCTGGGATTCTGGTGTTTGTCCTGCTGTGGCGCCTTCACGCCTTCTGGTACCTCAGGATGACGTGGGCGTGGCTGAAGGCCAAGCATAGCTCCCGGCGTCGACGGCGGCTCCGAGAAGAAGCGGCTTCAGAAGCCTTGCTGTCCTTTGATGCCTTCGTGTCCTACAGTGAAAGAGACGCGAGCTGGGTGGAAACCTTCCTGGTACCTGAGCTGGAGGAGCCAAGGTAAGACTTTTTTTTTTTACACACATGACTGTGCTGCTGTTTCCAGCATCATTACTGTGTGTAGCATGGTGCCACCATGTGGCATTTCTGAGGTACTTCACTCTGTGGCCCCTGCTGAGCCATGAGCTGGACCACTTCAACACTCAGGATTCATAGTGAGGTTTAAACCAGGGACATGTTTTTAATCTATGTTTTATTAATGCTTTCTTCTTTATTCTCCCACAGTGAGACAGACGAAGACTCTGCCAACCCCAGAACTCCCCGGCCACTGACCCTGTGTCTCCACAAGCGGGACTTCCTTCCTGGACAGTGGATTGTGGACAACATCATGAGCGCCATGGAGCGCAGCCGTCGGACCATCTTCGTCCTCTCTGAGAATTTCGTCCAGTCTGATTGGTGCCGCTACGAACTGGACTTCTCCCATTTCTGGCTTTTCAACGGAGACGGCGGCGGAGAGCCGGCCATCTTGATCCTGCTGGAGCCGCTGTCCCAGGACGACATCCCCCGACGCTTCTGCAAACTACGCAAACTCATGAGCTCCACCACCTACCTGGAGTGGCCTCAGGACGAGGAGAGGAGGGGGGAGTTCTGGAGGAGTCTCCGCAACGCTTTGAGAGGAGAAGAGGAGGAGGACTGAGAGAGAAAGAACACGAGAGGAATGAAAGGGTAGATAAGGAAACAGAAGAGGGAAAGGAAATGAAGGGAAGAGAGGAAGGAATGAATAGAGTCACAGGAAAGAAGAAGAAGCACAAACATGGAAGATGAGCAGTGATAAAATAATGGAGTGAAAAGAAAAGAGGAGAAACACTGGAGGTGGTGATGAGGAGTATTAGGACTATCAGGACTTTACCATATTTAATTTTAGAAATGATCAGTTCAGAATTTTTTCTCATATTCTCTCATTTATTTATCCTAAAGCAGAATGATCTGCAGGAATTAGATCATCTGCTGTTCCATAAACTGTTTGCAAATATGTGTTTCAGTGATCAGTAATAATAATAGTAATAATAATAATAATAATAATAATAAACACAGTTTATTTAGGGGCTGTAAACCTAAAGTGTGACATTACCATAGAAAAATCTCATTAAATGATGTATGAAGTGAAGGACTGTGGGCCATGTTGTCCCTGCTGGTTTTCCATCATTCTTTCATCAGTGTGACTGTCCAGCTGGACGGTCAGGAACATAAAGAAGAAGACCCAGATGCAGACACCCAAATGGATTTTCATATGCTTTATTTAAACTCAAAATAACAGGCATAGTTCAGGAAAATAAAACAGGAAATACACAACTCAAAAACCCCAAACAAGAGTAACTTGATTAAAGAAAAACAACAGGAAGTACTAACAGAACCAAAGAAACTAAACAAGAGTCCAAAAAGGCGCTGTCAAGAGATAAACAAAATCCAGATGTTCAAAATGTCCACACAGAGTTCAGAAACCAATGACAATCACAGATCAATGACAGTACAACAAAAGAATCAAATGTCACTGTATGAGGTTTGGAAAAGGGAAATGTCTAAGACAGTGACTAAGACAGAGCTCCAGTGGGGAAACTGACACATAGTAAGCCAGTAAGAAGAAAGAAAACATGAGTGACAGGTGGTATACCAGGTGGAACAGGAACATAGACAAAAAATAAGTTCCTCCTACAGAACCTATGAATACCTAATTGACCTCCATTGGCTGAGGACCTGTTTGGTAGAGTATCTCTTGCAGGTGTTGGTTTTTCTCTGCTATCTCCCTAATACTCTCCAACAGTTGCACATTTCCCTTTTCCATCAGATCACTCACAAACTTTCTGAATATAGTAAGCAGAGGACGGGCGTACTCTATCACACTCTCTTCATACCCTTGAAAACCATAGGTATATCCTCCAGTGTGCAAACCAATAACTTGGCCACAAGCATCAATCACTGGGGAGCCAGAGGAGCCGTGATACATGAAGGTGACCTTGTAGGTCACAAACTTGTCTGCATCATTTCCACCCATTAATATGTTTTCTATGCCTTGATTTTTGATTTGATCTATGAATGTGTCTAAGAACGGTGTGTGTTTGTACTGTAGTAAATAATCATTGACAGCCTTATCCCTCTTCTCTTTCTCAATGATACATGTAGGATCCATTTGTTTCACTTCTCCAGATGGATGCCCAATAATACAGATTTCACCATCCTGAGGCACTGGACCAAATTTCTCCAGAAGCCCTGATGGTACCTTTACTTCTCTAGTGTTTTCATTGGGTTTCTGAACATTAGGGTCTAACTTAAGTATGGCGTAGTCGAGGACTTCATCAAAGGCAATCAGTGTTTTCTCACACGTGAAGTAATAGTAATTTGTGTCAGGAGCCGGATCATCATAGTCAAATAGAGCCAACACCTCTAAATCCCGCAGCAACTCTTCGTCTCTGACATGATCTTTAAATAAATGTGCGCTGGTCAGGATGAAGTTATCAAACAGCACAAAACCTGTTCCTTCACAAACATCCCCAACAATGATTTTACAAACTGACTCGCCCAGTTTTAGCAGCTTCCTGACTCTGTGAACTTCACTAAAAGACTGTTGGATCTTTCTTTCTTTTTTCAGAGTCGGTTCTACCTGAAAAGATCCAAAAGAGAATCTTTCCTCCTTCCATTTCCTAAAATCTGGAACTGGTAAATTATAAATCTCCTCAGTGTCGATGCTACCTGTCTTTTCCACTGCTCTTTTCACACTGACTCCACTCTGCTTTAATACATCTGCCACTGGCCTTGTTTCATGGCCGTGCTGTAAATTACGTGAGGCACCTGAGCTTTCCTGTCCTGTTCCACCAATTTCTTTCTTAATTACCTGAAGACATATCTTAAATTCTATCTGATCTATTTTGTTGACTCTTTGTCTACAGCAAGTGATGGAGGATGGATTCTTATTGTAAGACAGAGTGAAGTCGTCAAGGTCATCAACGAAACAACCATCTCTTTTCAGAACTTCTATCACAATCATCCCCTTCTGTCCATAAACAAGGAGATACTTAAACTGTTTTACAGCTTTGCTTCTAAAAAGATTATTTATTTTGGAGAGAAAAAAATGGATACTTCTCATGTCAGTGGAGAAGACAGAGAAATATTCTTTTGGATATACCTCTTTGTGAGGTTGGTCTCGTTTCTGTTCAATCATTTCTGATGTCTGAGATATGATCAGAGACGCACCGTCCTCTTTACGAGTACGAGGAAAATGTGTTACAACAAAAAAAATCTTATTGTCTTTACGCAGCTGGGTTCTAATGGCTTCATCCATATACTTTATCATCATCTTAAAAGTCTTTGCTTTCGCTGCCCCTTCCACTGGCCAAGGTTGGTAGCGTTTGATGGTGTCCTCCTTCAGTGGCCAGTGATGGATCTGCTCAGGGAAACAACATGAAGGTCCACCCTGCAGGAAATCACAGTGACAAAATAAAAGTTGGACGCCTTTGTTTTGATAAAATATAAATGCAGGCTATCCTGTGCATGCAGTGCATCAGTCAACTCACCACAGAATCATCACAGCTCTCCTGCTTCACTCCTCCTCCACAGCCCGTAACTGTAACAGTCTGCAAAGTGAGAGGAAAAACATCAGTGGCACCGTCAGAAAGGTGACACAGTTACAGTGGGTGGTGGTGTTGCACTGAGCTGCTTTACACTGACAGAGGATTCTAATATCTTGTCACTCTCATGCATGGAAAAGGTGCAGATACATTTATTATTCAGTCACTTCTACACAATGACAGGGAGCTCACCTGAGAGGCTGTAGAGAGGCTGAGAGGCATCCTCTTCAGGTCAACCTTCTCGTTGCAGTACGGGCACGTCTGCTTCTTACCCACGATGCACCAGCCGCGGATGCAGAACTCGTGGAATCTGGAGAGGTGGAGCGAGTTAAGGTGACTACAGCTTCAATAAAGAGCTAAAGAGCCTTTTTCCTGCAGGGATCAGCTGAGCTGTAGGATACATGTGTCCACAGGAGAGCTGGTAGGTGTCTTCTATGAATCCTTCCTCCTCCACGTCCACCAGGATCCTCTGACCACACACTGCACAGATGTCGTTGGTCAGACTCCTGCTGGGCATGCCGCCCTTGTTATAGTACTGAAAACACACAAGGACAACAACGGTCAGACGTACGTCCACAGATTTCCAACACAGGTATCTGTAACTAGTCTTTTGGGACTGTAAACAGGAAGTACAATCTTGACATGGACGCAGTGAGCAAACTGGCATCATTAAAAGTCTGAATCAGCTTTTAGCACTTCCTGTTTGCAGTGTAGCCGTGGACGTACGGACAGCTACCCCAGGGGCAAAGTGTAGTGTTTTACCCCGATCGTAGAAGCCATGTAGTCAGAACAGATTTCAGCAAAGTCTCTGCCCATGACGCCGTAGTAAAGACCATAAAACAGCATGATCACACCTACGTCCATGGAGTCCTCTGCCACTGGCCAAGGTTGGTAGCGTTTGATGGTGTCCTCCTTCAGTGGCCAGTGATGGATCTGCTCAGGGAAACAACATGAAGGTCCACCCTGCAGGAAATCACAGTGACAAAATAAAAGTTGGACGCCTTTGTTTTGATAAAATATAAATGCAGGCTATCCTGTGCATGCAGTGCATCAGTCAACTCACCACAGAATCATCACAGCTCTCCTGCTTCACTCCTCCTCCACAGCCCGTAACTGTAACAGTCTGCAAAGTGAGAGGAAAAACATCAGTGGCACCGTCAGAAAGGTGACACAGTTACAGTGGGTGGTGGTGTTGCACTGAGCTGCTTTACACTGACAGAGGATTCTAATATCTTGTCACTCTCATGCATGGAAAAGGTGCAGATACATTTATTATTCAGTCACTTCTACACAATGACAGGGAGCTCACCTGAGAGGCTGTAGCTCCACGTGTCTGTGCTCTCTCTGCACAGGTCGAGCTGCCGCCTCCAGGATCGTCCTGATAAAAAAACATTCACACGTTACACAAGTTACAGATGACAGAGAATGATTACAGTGATTACACTTTGATTACAGAGTGTTGTTATTAGACAAAGTGTTACTTACTCTTTCCTTGTCAGAAGAGGACCTGATGTCCGTGGTTTTCTTTTTGGGAGGCATCTTTACCTAACATTAGAATAATAAAGTTAGCTGATGTTACAATGATGTGATTAAATAATGAACAGTAGTTGGCAAACTCACACCTTACACTTGAAATTCAGATAGAAAAACAACTGGCTGAAGTTAGTTTTATCCAGCAAAGACACACTGATCAGAACAAGTTGCTACCAAGTAGATTAAAGTCTCTTGTTTATCTTAATGAACATGTTGTTTTTCAAAGTAATGTGTTAGTACAGCTGTTTTATCTGGTTTATCCCAGAGACAGTCTGATTGGGCAGAGATGAGAGATGACTCACCTCGGTACCCAGTAAACAAACTGGTTCTTCTGGTTTCTCCATCGAAACCATCAGGGTGTGGTCGAGAGCAGGACCAGGAAATGGCAAACACACTGTGGACACACATTATAGGTTAACAATAAATAAGTGTCATATAAATAGCTAATTACAATACAAATTCTATTGAAGTCTTTAAATATCTACATGGTATTTCAGGAAATTTGAGCTGGGAAGCAGCAATGGAGTTTGAGTTCACTGCATTAAAAACGGTGCAGTAAAAATAATAATACTAGAAACAGCAAAGTCAGTCAAGAGTCTTCTCAGAGGCCGTACATGTGTTAAAGTGAATAATCCACAGAACCCAGAGTTTTTTCATGAGACTATTTCCTCAGTAAATACTTCCACTGTTAACTGCTGTTAAATTTCCAAAATGGCGTATTTCAAAAGTGTAAGGAGCACATATGGTTTGTATATGGGTGGAAACAAAAAAAATTATTTTCAAATTACCTTGTAGTTGTGACGATAGTTTGCGTTGTTCTTGTCAAAACGGCGCCGGAGTCTCAGAAAAGACGACTGAAGTTTCTCCTTCGGACTTCAACGAAATCGTTTTATTCAAAGAGTGGATCCGTACATGGATATTTATACTGTACGGTCAGAAGCTGTGACGTACAGCAGCAACACTTGATCTGTTGCTGCTCTACGTCACAGCTTCTGGTTGTTTCTTCACCTGGCAAACCGGGTAAACTACCCGAGCAACACTTTAACATCGACAGACCCACGGTGATCCAATCAGATGCTGCCATGCCATACATGAATGTTGAATATGAAAGTGCAGCAATCGTCAAAAAACCAATGAACCAATGATAGGAAGAAAGGTGGAGGACAAGACACGTGTAGCTGTACTCAGACGAAGTGTCCTCCACGTGACACGTGTGAGACATACGTGTCACGTGGAGGACACTTTACTTAAAATTGTTTGTCCAGAAAATAAAGAAACGTCGGTTTGATTTGGCAAAAGAAAAGAAGCTTTTCATTAAATTATTACTGAATGTGTAGAAGGTGGTAACTGTGGTTAGAGAACAGCAGAGGGTGCAGCCAATGCCTTCTCTCTCTTTATCTCCCATTATGAAACATGATATTTATATTGAAGGATGTTTCACTTTCATCTACAGCGAGTCGACACTTACCATCAACTTCATCTTCATACAGAGAACAAGAGACATTCCAAAGAAAACTTTAATAATAAAGCTCCATGAAATGTAAACAGGTTGCATGTGAACCACAGCACGGTGATCACCATGATCACTGTGATCACCAAGCCTTCCAAATCCAGATGGAGTCTGGTCCGTGGAGTCAGTGGGACCAGCAGCGAGGAGTGAAAATAAAAAGACATTTTTCAGACACGGTAAAACATAAAGCAGAGACAACATGCACGAGAGCAGCGTCTCCTCCAGCTCCAGACTACACAAAGGTTTGGTTTAAAACACTGGATCTGTGCTGAAACGTTTTGCTTCAGGTTGGCAGCAGTCCACAGTGTCCTCTGCACACAGAGACTCAGACCACCTGGGACGGTTCTGCAGGCAACTGTGCAAGCGTTCAGTCAAAGCACACGGACTGAAGAAGAAGAAGCAGCCTCCGTTACTTCCCCACGGCGCCGACTTTAACGGTTTCCTGCCACTTTACTCGACTCCAGACGTACGGGCGGCGGCGTTCCTCGGGGCTCTATTCAAGGCCCAGTGAGAAGTTGATCCCATGAACGATACCGATGATGATGGGTTGCCAGGCGACCAGGTACCTGAGCCAGTCGAGCAGCTGTCCGTAGAGGACGTGTGTCTTCTCCCAGCTGAAAGCAGATGAAGGGATTAAGGAAAGAGCTGAGATAGATCAGAGGTGATCTGTGTTTGATGATTTACAGATCAGGTTCAGGTTCTCTCCTCCTTTCCTTCCTCCTTTCCTTCCTCAGTTCCCATCACTCATCCACCCACACAGGGACAATGAAAGGATACGGGTTGTTCATCATCCTCTTCAGGTCAACCTTCTCGTTGCAGTACGGGCACGTCTGCTTCTTACCCACGATGCACCAGCCGCGGATGCAGAACTCGTGGAATCTGGAGAGGTGGAGCGAGTTAAGGTGACTACAGCTTCAATAAAGAGCTAAAGAGCCTTTTTCCTGCAGGGATCAGCTGAGCTGTAGGATACATGTGTCCACAGGAGAGCTGGTAGGTGTCTTCTATGAATCCTTCCTCCTCCACGTCCACCAGGATCCTCTGACCACACACGGCACAGATGTCGTTGGTCAGACTCCTGCTGGGCATGCCGCCCTTGTTATAGTACTGAAAACACACAAGGACAACAACGGTCAGACGTACGTCCACAGATTTCCAACACAGGTATCTGTAACTAGTCTTTTGGGACTGTAAACAGGAAGTACAATCTTGACATGGACGCAGTGAGCAAACTGGCATCATTAAAAGTCTGAATCAGCTTTTAGCACTTCCTGTTTGCAGTGTAGCCGTGGACGTACGGACAGCTACCCCAGGGGCAAAGTGTAGTGTTTTACCCCGATCGTAGAAGCCATGTAGTCAGAACAGATTTCAGCAAAGTCTCTGCCCATGACGCCGTAGTAAAGACCATAAAACAGCATGATCACACCTACGTCCATGGAGTCCTCTGCCTTGATCCTACACACACACAGACAAGGTGACTCTTTGAAAGAAATAATTGCAAATAAAGATCATATAAATTGTGCTGAATTTAACTGAAAAACATCGGACAGGAGTGACAGGAGTGAGCACAGAGCATCTGTAACGACTCGACTGTCACGGCCGACCTGAGGAAGACGTTGAAGCCAAACATGGTGAACATGATGGCCAGGTAGCCCAGGACGCCCACGGCGTAACTCAGCTTGTAGATCAGCAGGAACCACTTGTACACCATCCTAAAAAATAAAACATGTAGTCTCACTCATTTGTTCAGGGCTCAAATCAAAAGACACAAACATCCAGTGACGAGCACCAGGCGGCGACAGGATGCTCTCACCTGGGCGTCCGGCAGGACAGAGGCTTGCGAGTGGCTCTGAAGATGACGTAGCTGGTGATGACGGAGAACATGCCCCACATGGACAGAAACCTCCACCAGTACAGTTTGATGGTGAAGTACAGAGGGACCACCCACATCTGGACCAGAGTGACCAGCTGAGGAGGAGATGGACGCTTTATTACACTCCACATTTATTTTTGATTTTACTTAATACTGTCGTTCTTTTTCTCTGAAGTTTCATTCTGCTACTGATACTTTAACCTGCTCTGTTCATTCATTCATCGGATCAGTTTGTTCTCGTGCTCGTTTGTCAGCAGGTAAGTTTTTCTGTCTGAGCTGTGCTGATAAACTCGTCTAACAGCTTCAGGTCTCAGCCCTCAGCTCTGTCAACGCTCACATTGTACGACCGGTGGTGTCGCTGCTTCCACTGCACCAGGACGATCTGAGCCACCACCAGCGTGGCGATGAGGATCAGCACCATCTCTGCGTGCATGGCCTCGTGCCCCCGGTGCTTCACGTGCAGACGCTCATGCTGCATCCTGCCAAGATGGAGAGAGAGATAGACAGACAGACAGACAGATAGAAAGATAGATAGATAGATAAATAAATAAGGGTTATGGGTGACAGGTGCAGAAAAACACAAAGGTGAGTCAGGGTTAAAGGTGAAGAGTTAAACGCTGTGTTCCAGTGTTTGTACTGAACACTCTGAGAGGACAGGGACAGAGACAGAAACAGGGACAGGGACAGGGGCTGCTCACCTCCAGTTCTCTCTGTGTGTCATCTTCAGCAGGTCGTCCTGTGAGAAAGAGGGACAGGGACAGAAATAGCAGGTCTCAGTGGACACTTATGTGGGTTAATACAAGCTGCTATGCGCTGAATGTCCAGTCCTGTTTCTCCTCAATAAAACAAAACCAGTAGAAACACAATGAAAACGCGTTTCTATCTTTATCTTTGATAACGTGTGTGTTTTATGACGCTGAAACACGAGCAGCTCCTTCACAGCTGATCTGAAGCGGGCAGCTCGCCAGCTAGCTGCGGCTAACCGCTGCTTTTATTCATTTACAGGCTAAAAGTAAAAACCGCGAACAGCCGAGTTGGTCCGAACAGCTGGATTACCGCCTCGAGCTTCCTTACCTGGGGGGCCACGGCCGCCATCGTTCGCCTTTTACCTCCAGCCGGTGACAGAACACCGGACCAGCAGCAGCTAGCTTAGCTCTGCTCTGACAGCTGCGCCGTGACGCGGCGTGTACGGAAGCCAAGGAGGATCAGAATTCACACCCATCACCATCACCATCCCCCATTTACATACAGACCAGAGAAACTTCACACACGTGAGGGTTTGTTTAAATAAAGTTTTTTATTTATATTCAGAGCTCTGAGAACAGTCCCATTAGAACATGCAGAACATGAACTGTCTACTTCAAAGAAACATGTAATTCAACTTCAGTTAGAAACAGCTGGATCTTTATTTGGAAAAAAAAAAGTGTAAAACAACTTTAATGATGCAACGAGGTGGAAAAATCCTCCTCCTGAATCGAGGGTCGAGCGACACCGACGCAGCTCGGTTCCTCGTTTCTCGTCGACCTGTTGGAAGAAATAAACGTGAGAAAACCAACAAAACATTTTGAGCAAATCGACACGACGAGATCGGAGTTCGCTCAGACATCCAAGGAAGGTTTGAGCCGTCTTTGGTCCGCAGACCTCCGGTGGAAACTACGAATGGCAGGAAAAGCATCATCACAGCGAACTGTAGGTCGACAGTCTGTAAATTACAGCTGGGGCCAAACACACAAACTCAAAGTGCAGCGTAAACACACACCTGGCAGTGACCATCATCACCGATGAAGCCTTCAGCCGGGAGGAAACTCTGAAGCACTGAGGCAGAGACTCTCACCCTGAAAGTGACATGAAAGGAACAGTTAGCTGTGAAGCTAAAGACATTCAAAACAGATCACATTCACTTCTTTTAGCTCGCTCAGACATCCAAGGAAGGTTTGAGCCGTCTTTGGTCTGTGGACCTCCGGTGGAAACTACGAATGGCAGGAAAAGACATCATCACAGCGACCAGGTGTTTAAAACATATGCTGTGATCCTGAAATATACACACCAGCTTCACAAGCTCGGATCATCACCACCTCTGATGGACACGACAGCTCCGCCACTCACACTCACCCTGAAAGCGAGACGGAGACAAAGTTAGTTCTGAAAGCAAAGACATGTTTACAGGACAAGCTGGACGTTCAAGTGTTCGCTCAGACATCCAAGGAAGGTTTGAGCCGTCTTTGGTCTGTGGACCTCCGGTGGAAACTACGAATGGCAGGAAGTCATGTCATCACAGCGAGAAGAGGCGAGCAGATTCAGATCATCATCTACATCACAGAGTATAAACTCACCACTGGCTGTGCTGAGCTGCCCCACATTTACTGCCCACCTGCCCCCAGGCGCAGCGGAGCCGATGAGTTCCCGCCTCTCGGCCAGCTGAAGGTCATTCTCTGTGGTGACACGTGGAAACCTGTTGGGACGGTCTCACTTCACCAGCAGAACACATTCAGTTAACAACAACACTCAGGCTTTTATACTGAAAACCCTGTTTCCTTAGTAACAGAATAATGTTCAGTACGTCTTCATTTCTAATGAAACTATTGTTGTAGTTAACTTGGACACAGAGTCCGGTGAAGACCTGGACTCTGTGAGTGACACATGCTCCTTTGCTGCTAACATCACGCTCAGACATCCAAGGAAGGTTTGGACCGTCTCTGGTCTGCAGACCTCTGGTGGAAACTACGAATGGCAGGAAAAGCATCATCACGGCGCGGGAAGCGACTTCGCTCAGGTCAGTCTGAGGGAGACGTTCACCAACCTCGTTTATGCTGCAGGAGACGCTGGACTCCTGGACTCCACAGACGCCGAACACTCAGCCAGGTTTACACTCTGAAAATCAAATAGCACAGGATTATTTATTACAGAGTGGACAGGTGAGCAGCGAGGGCACCTGTACGCCAGACTCAGATTCCAGAGCTGAAACAACTGAGCTTTACTACACTTTCCATTCATACATTTAGGATCAGCACTCTTTGTTTTTTAATCTGTGGCTTAATATTTTAATAATTCACAGGATAATGTGACAGAATAAACCTGATCAGATCAGACTGTGACAAGGTTTGATTTTCACCACGTGTTCAGCTGCGGGATTTTATTACGAGTCTAACATTTATTTAATTAAATCGTGGTTTAAAATGAACTGATTTTCCTTCTAACACAGACTCGCTCCGTGTTTCAGCTTCTCCGCTGGAAAAAACAAGTCAAAGCAACTTTCACTGAAATCTGAGCCAAACTTTCCAGATGTTACGGTTTAAAACGGAACCGGGTTCAAACACATCTGTAGGAAAAACCGTAAATCAGCCGTTTATCTAACAAACTGTTAGAAACATTAAACTCTGATGTTCCAGAGAAACGTGGGGCGCGGAAACACGATCCGCGACCATCCGTGAAATAAACCGCTCACCTGGGACAAACTTCACCCGGTGAAAGCTCCACGCGCTGCGAGCGACAGGAGCAACTTTTTATTTAAGGACTAAAGTGAAGATTAAAAACATATTTACCATTAAAACGCTCTGCTCCACCTCCTCCACCTCCATCTCTCCGGCTCCTCCAGCTCCAAATGACCCGAGGCGGAGTTTCCGCTTCGTTTTGTTCCGCCAGGGCGGATGTTGGACCGGTTAGTGACGCGCTGCCGCCCCCTGCTGGACCGGAGGGTGAACCGCTACCGTACCGTGAAAACTCTCTATTCTGTTAAAATCAATGCAATTTATAGTCAAATAAAATTAATTTAAATGAGAAACATGAAATATTCACGTTTCTCATTGTTCTTGTTTAATTATTATTCTTGTTGTTCTATTTAAATCTGAATATTATTATTAATCCAGTTGTGTAATACATAATTATCAGTGAATAGACAGACCATGGCATGATATTCAATAATAATGATAATAATTATCATCATATTTACAAAATGATTAATTCATCTATTAAATCAACAATGAAGAAGATTAAAAGCATAATTTTCAAATCTGTTTATCACATACTGAGCTGACACACAGGCAGAGAGAGAGAGAGAGAGAGAGAGAGAGTATCATACGGCCACACTGTCAGATAACTGACAGGCAGATGAACCAATCAGCTCTCTCCTTTTCTGAACTCTCTTGCACGTGATTGGTGGATGCTGCAGCAAGGCCTGATGGATACCCCCCCTCTCCCTCGCCTCAGTCTGGTGGTGGTGCTGCTGCAAGCTGCTGGTGTTGCCGTGACGATGATATCCTCCCCCCTCCCACACACACACACACACACACACACACACACACACACACACAGCAGAGGAGAGGGAGCAAACAAGACGCTATCATGACGCGATGGCTTCAGGCTGGAAAACAGACTCTCACTCACACTCTGCTGCGTCTGAGGAAAACATGGTGAGTGCTGGGCTTCTGTTTTCTGGGATGAGAGGACAGAGGGATGGATGGATGGATGGATGGATGGAAGGGTGGGTGGGTGGATGGATGGATGGAGGAACGGAGGAATGTTTGGGGATGACAGCAGCATCTGTAGCATGGTGGGAGGGTGGGAGGGAAGAGTGGAGAGGCTGAGCAAGGATGGAGGAAATGAGGATGGCCAGACTGCAGGATGAACGAGGGTGAAGGATGAATGAATGAAGAACAAACTGATCCACCTCAGCTTTACAGCAAATACAAGTGTGTGTGTGTGTGTGTGCTATCAGGCCTGTATGTACAGCACGTTAGCATCCTGAGAGCTAACAGTAACAGGAGGTACGCCACGTCTGTGAACAGGAGCTGGGCTGATCCTCTCAGATTTTACTCACATATGTGTGAGGATGGATAAATGAACCTGAGGGGCCCGGGGCCTCTGCATCAGGTGAGAGATGATGTTTATTCCTGGCATGTCAATCAAACGCCTACAAACAATCACAACTTAGATGTAAAACGATCAGAAAAAGGAACGAAAATCACAGTTTGCACCACAGACCCTGAAGATTAAGCAGCTTTAATGTTAAAGTTCATGTGTTTGTTTCCTGTGCAGCAGTTTGAAATGGTCCTAAACTGCAAAAGCCAGAATTTCATGTGAAATTTCACTGATTGATTTTTATTTTTATTTCCTTTAAAGCTGCGTTACTGGATTTCTTTGAACTAAGTTAATGTGGTGAACTGGTTTATTTCCATGTGCAGCAGTTATGGACCAACACTGTCCTCCATCCGGAGCAGTGTGTGTGTCCACAGGATGAATTTAACAGGATCAGACTTTGGTCTCCACCAGCTCCTGAGGGAAAGTCAGAAACTACCTCACTGCTCATGGATCTGGTTTATCAGAGAATCCAGCACAAAGACACGGCCACAGAGTTAAATCCTTTCCAAGATCAAATCCTCCATCTGTTGCATCACTAAACAGAAAATAAATAAATAATTCTAATAAATAAACTGGACACTCGGTTAGAAAAGGACGTTCAGATGTAAGAGACCTGCAGGACGAACGAGTGATTAAAACAGAGATGAGAGAACTTTCCCACGGGAATATCTGAAGAGAGAGAGGGTTCAGATTACCTGTGTGTGTGTGTGTGTGTGATTACCTGTGTGTGTGTGTGTGTGTGTGTGTGTGTGTGTGTGTGTGTGTGTGTGTGTGTGTGTGTGTGTGTGATTACCTGTGTACAACTAAGTACGATTTGTTTCATCAGATACGTAAACTCAGACTATGAACGTGCTGCAGGTTGTTGGGAGTTGTGCAGTTTTAAACCAGTTATCAAATGAAAACATGAAACCATGAACGGTTGTGTGACTGTGTGATTGTGCGATTGTGCAGCGCTGCCAGATTACATAGACAGAAAAAGGCTCATAACAGGATTTTGTGGCTGTTTCCCATTTGACAGGGTGTTTATGTGTTTTTAGTGGTTTTGTTAAATGTAACATGATGTGGCAGCGATAACAGCTCTGCTCTGCTGGAACATGAATAAGAAAATAAAACACCTTTCCTTTACTTCCTGCACCGTCGGTGTATTTAGCTTTAACACCCTCTACACATCCCCAGAGGGAGAATTAACAAGACATGTCCATTCCTTTACTGCCACTGCTGATGTGCCTTTCAGCAAGGCATTACTCTGAGATACTGAGCTGTTGACTCTTCATAAATCAGTGGTCTTATTACAGTAAAATATGAATGAAGTATGTAAAGATAGAGTGTGTAAATCCTGCTGATGGAAGCCGACAGACGTTAACAGCACCCTGATCTGTAACAGACACACACACACACACACAGACACACACACACACACTGTTGCTGTTTTGTTACCACGTAGTTGCTGCTTTGTGCAACGTTGCCTGTTGTGACATCTCTGATGAAAATCAGCAACTGGCTCTTTAAACAGGAGAAACTGAAAACACACTCTGTGCAAAACGGCTTCAAAGCTGCAGCCGTTCATTCGTCTCTGTGACAGTTACAGAGAGTCACCACAGTGTCACAAGACACACACACACACCCTGCAAATAGAGCCTCACTGTTGCCCCATAATCCTTTGCAGCATTGTACTGCAGAGAATCCTTGAATGAAAGTGTGGGGGTGCAGCAGTGTGTGTGTGTGTGTGTGTGTGTGTAAAATGTGCATTGTGAAGAAAGACAGAATTATAAAATAAGATCATTGTGTCTTTGTTATGGAGAGTAAAATAAAAACAGGCAAAAATATGATGGAAATGAAGAAATCACACACACGTGTGTGTGTTAGTGTGTTAGTGTGTTTGTGTGTCTGAGACAGACAAAGTGTGTATTTGCCTTCGTGTTGAACAGAATATTTGGGGGAGGAGGTGTTAAAAACGGGATTATGTACAAGATCACAGGGAACCCCCCCTCCAACCACCCCCCCCCCCCCCCCCCCCCCCCCCCCCCAATATAAATGATTCAGTTCATATTTTACACACAGAGCTCAGAAGGTGAAAAACATGATTAACATTTTTCAGGTTCAAATATTTTCCTTTTGTGTTGTTTTTATTATATTATTGATATTTTTAAAACCTAAAATCATAAAATAGAAAACAACAAACACACATGGAAGAAAACACGACTTCCCCTCTGGACTCTGGGACACATCCTTCAGGATCCACATGGACCCGCTCAGGTTCTGGGGGTTCACCTCGGCCCATCAGGTCTGTGTCGCTGCGGAGCCGTGATGATTTCTGCACCAGCCTATATTTAGGATTTTAGGATTAAAGGGCCCCTGACTGCTTCACTTTTTGTTGCGTCGCTTCCTCACCCCTCCCCATGCAGTCTGTTACTATGGAAACCGCAGCCTCACTCCCCGTCTCTCTCTCCATCACTTTGAAGATGCTTCAGTGACCTACATTTCTGCTCCTAGAAGCTCTTTATTCGTATTTGACTCCTCATTCACTTCTCCTGTTGGTGCTGCACCGTCGCCCCCACCTCCTCCTCCTCCCCCCTCCTCCCCCTGTCTGTGGACTGTACCATCTGTGCATTCCTATAGTTGGGACGAAAGAAAGAGAAGAAACACACTGTGACGACAACACTAACATGACATGTGATCGACGTACTGACAAACACTGACCAAACACTATCATTAGTGTATAAGTGCACAGTCAAGAGTTAAGTTTTTTTTTCTCTGTCCATGTTTATCTGCTGTCTCAGCTAATCCTCATCTGTCTCTCTTGTCCCCAGGACACAGCAGAGTCTGTCCTTAATTTGAACCCTCTGTGAATTAAATCAACACCAAGGTCCATCACTTTTCCCCAAATCAGACCTAAAGAGGACACATGGAAGGAGAAGGATGTTGCCTGTGGATTTCTGGATGCCTGGATCCATTTTAAACAGGAATGTGATGGAATAACAAATAAAGGGCATGTCTGAGACTGTAGCTCCTCCTTTCAGCAGCTTCAGAGATCAACAAAGATCGACAAAGTGAAACTTTGATTGTACTGAGGTTACTGATAAAACACCGACGTGCTTCACTGGCTGCTGTGTGGGAACCTGCTGCAGTGAGGGGGGTATATGGAAGTTTATGCCCTCAGGTCTGCCCCCTGCAGAGAGGGGTGTGTCTGAATGTTAAGTGTCTGCTTTGACATGCCTCGCCGAAGATCCCACATGTGCCAAGAGCTACTGTAAAAACTTCACAGAGTTCCTGTGTCTCAGATACACAATGGAATAAAGTGTGAGACAAGACGTTTACAGAAGTAAACAATACAGACAGGAGGAATACTTGCACCTGAACATACAGCCCCTCCCCCTGGCCACAGTGTGGAATAAGGGGTGTGTTCGGAGGTTCACCCCCACCAGGCTGCCGCTCGCTGATGGAGGCCCACCAACACTCCCCAGATAGCAGCAGTGAGGAGTGCACCGTCCTGGAGGCTCCGCCTGGCAAAAACACCTGCCCACAGCACGCAGGGAAGGTGGGAACACAACATACGTGCTGTTTGACATTTCAGTCCTGAAGCACAGTGACACCAAATCAGATACAGGTCATCATTTTTCTACTGAACTCAGCTGCATTTGTTCTGCGCTGCCTTCCTTCCTTTCTCCTCAGGTGTCTGACCTGTTCTGTTCGGCCTGCGAGTGTGCGCTGTGTGAAGAATGTGTGTCGGACCATGGAGAGCACCCTAAGGTGCCGCTCGGCCGGGGCCTGGAGCAGCACCGCAGCAGCCTGCAGGAGAGGCTGGGCACCGTCCAGGCCAGGTACAGGCCTCAGAGGGAACCGCAGATACACAAATGCACCGCTGGTTAATTTAGACAACCGCAGGTCAGAGTGGTGCATCAGTGCATCACATCTCAACCTGCTAAGTAACTAAATATGTGAAACTAATCTCATTAAATTAAAATGACAACATTTGCCTCTGGACTGTAGTCAAATAGGTAAAATGTTGGACACACACCGAACACACTGGCAGGAATAACTAATGAGACAGAGTTAATGGAGACAAGAGGGGAGGCTGACATCTGGTGGACAGACAGGGAAGTGCAGGCCCATGGACCACCAGCAACAACACGATGGAAACAATGACAAGAGGTTTAACAAGTGGTTTTTGTGAATGAATGTTCATCTGTGCAATGATCAGACACACTCTCAGACACACTAACGGACACACATCATGTCCACTCATCAATCATCTTTCTGGGGTCAGATACAGGGAAAACTTTATTAAACTAAACACACATGACTATTCAGTGTGGTGAACAGAGGATTAACAGACGATAACCTGCTGTGTGATGGTGTTTTCACCTTGAATTTCCCACTTCCCTGTACCTGTCTGCCTCCAGACTCCCTCAGATTTCAGATGCCCTGTCCTTCATTCGGGAGATCCTCCAGCAGCTGACCAATCAGAGAGCTTCCATCGAGGAGGACATCCAGTCCAGCTTCGAGGACCTGCACAAGCAGCTGGATGTCCGAAAGAGCGTTCTGCTCATGGAGCTGGAGGTGACATACGGACTCAAACAGAAGGTACGTACACGTCCGGCTGCAGGATTTTGGGTTCAGACTGATTTTAAGATTATTAATGAATGAATTGTGTAGTAGAAGTGCAGCCTCACCACATGAATGAACATGAATGTCACCTTGCTCTGATGCCAGGTCCTGCAGGCCCAGGTAGACAGCCTTGCCCGGGGAGAGGGTGACATCGCTGCTACCTGCACCCAGACGGAGGAGGCGCTGGCCGGGGAGGCGTGTGTGGCGAGCCTGCAGGCGGAGCAGGAGCTGGGGGAAAGGCTGGCGGAGCTGGCTGGCCTCGGACTGCCATGTCAGCCAGAGGAGAACGACCAGCTGGACCTGGTGATGGAGACAGACGGGCTGAGGAAATCCATACACAACCTGGGGACCATCGTCACCACCAGGTGAGACCGCACTGACACAACTCATTCAGACCCACCGTTTGACTCCTCCTCACCTGTCCTCATCTTCCTCCTCTTCCTCAGTGCGGTGGCAAGCCAGAGTGAAGCCATGGGAATTGGGCTGGAACAGTGCATTGTGGGACATCCCGCCTCAGTTACCATAGTAACAAGAGACAAGTCAGGGGGAGCCTGCAAGAGCGGCAATGCGATCCTGTCAGCTGAGGTTCATTTTACACCCACGGCCAAATTAAATGCAGTGCAGTTCTTTGGACACATTCACGAAACTTACCAAAGGTTACCTGTGTGTCGATCCAGGTGTTCACCCCAGACGGCAGCATCGTGGACGGAGAAATCGTGGACCACAA
Source organism: Toxotes jaculatrix (assembly GCF_017976425.1). Lineage (NCBI taxonomy): Eukaryota > Metazoa > Chordata > Actinopteri > Toxotidae > Toxotes > Toxotes jaculatrix. The sequence continues at coordinate 916,827 of NC_054416.1, read as the reverse complement.
GAACGGGACTTATGAGTTTGTGTACACGGTGCCGAAAGAAGGCAACTTCTCATTGGCTCTCCGCCTGTACGACCAGCACATCAAGGGAAGTCCCTTCAAACTGACCGTCGCCAGGGCCTTAGAGGCAGAGGTGGAGGTGGGTGAAGTGTGTGTGTGTGTGTGTGTGTACAGGAAGGCTCACATCCTTCATCATGAGACATTCACGCTGTGCTGAATGTCTCATCAGGTGTCTCCCTCCACCACCACGGCAACCAACTCAGCAGCCAATGCCACCCCATCCACGGGCTCCTCTGAGGGGGCCAAGAGACGCGGGAAATCCCCTGGACAGAAGAAGAAGGGCTCCAAAAGGGCCAGCAGCGCCCTGGGCACCCCGCGACGCAAAACTCAAAACCCCATCGAGGATGACCTCATTTTCAGGATTGGTGAGATGCTCGTCTGGACAGAATGATTTAGATCTGAGCACTGGTTAAAAGATCCAGATCCTGTTTGAGCCTGTTTTCATTCAGGAACTGTGGACACACAGAAAAATGCCAAGCAGAACAGATGCTGTTAAATCAGGTTCAACTGATTTCCTGCTCTCTTCAGGAACAAAGGGGAGGAATAAAGGAGAGTTCACCAACCTTCAAGGAGTGGCTGCCTCCTCCAGCGGCAGGATACTGATTGCCGACAGCAACAATCAGTGTGTCCAGGTAAAAGACGATTTGTCGGGACTCAGATCTTTAAAAGACTCTTTGATTTTAGGGTTAAGATTAAAGTTTAAAGGTTTAGATTCATGCATTTATGTCTGTGAGTCTCTCCTCACACAGATTTTCTCCAACGAGGGGGAATTTAAGAGTCGCTTCGGGGTGCGGGGACGGTCACCGGGGCAACTACAACGCCCCACGGGCGTGGCTGTGCACCCCAGCGGTGACATCATCATTGCCGACTATGACAACAAGTGGGTCAGCATCTTCTCCTGTGAGGGCAAGTTCAAGGTACGTGTGCCACTGAGCTTTTAGTAGAGGAAGGGTTTGATTCTTTACTTTGATTTTATTTAAATGTAGAATTTAAACTTCAGTGTATAAAAATATAAAATGTATTTTATCTTTTGTGGAAACTTTGGTAAATAAAAAGAACATGTTCACACTCACATTTATTTTGAACGATTCCTCATTGGTTGTGCTCGTCGTCCATCAGGCAAAGCTTGGCTCTGGTCGACTCATGGGGCCAAAGGGCGTGTCCGTGGACCAGAACGGTCACGTGATCGTGGTTGACAACAAGGCATGCACTGTCTTCATCTTCCAGCTGACTGGCAAACTCATCACCAAGTTTGGTAGCCGCGGCAACGGTGACAAGCAGTTTGCAGGTAGAGAGAAACGGACTGTCCATAAATACAAGAATAAGACTGACAACCAGCATGTATTACTGTCGCATGCACCAGTACTTTATTACTGATGAAGGCTGCTGTCTGTACCACACGGGCTAATTATAAAAACCACGTGCTACATGAAGCGTAAACACAGCCGACCTGTTTCGTTGCTTCTGTCCTGAAGGTCCACACTTTGCAGCAGTGAACAAGAACAATGAGATCATCGTGACTGACTTCCATAACCACTCTGTCAAGGTACTGACTCAACATGACCTCCGTGGAAGAGCACCCTGAGTCTGGTGTTACCCAGCCGAGCAGCCAGATGTTTAATGTTCTCTCTCTGTTTATCTGACCCGGTCAGGTTTTCACCCCAGAGGGAGAGCTGGTGTTGAAATTCGGCTCAAATGGGGAAGGAAACGGCCAGTTCAACGCTCCCACTGGTGTGGCCGTGGATGTTAACGGGAACATCATCGTGGCTGACTGGGGAAACAGCAGAATCCAGGTACAACACTGCAGCGCGTGTCATGTCATGATAAGAAGCTGCGTCTGGGAAAATGACTGCAACTATCAAAACATTTTATTTGCAGGTGTTTGACGGCAGTGGTTCCTTCCTGTCCTACATCAACACGTCGGCGGACCCTCTGTATGGACCCCAAGGCCTGGCTCTGACCTCAGATGGACACGTGGTAGTGGCCGACTCTGGAAACCACTGCTTCAAAGTCTACCGCTACCTGCAATGATGGAGGCTTGGATGGAGAAGTGAGGCGGAAGCAGGAGGGATGGCTGGGGGAGCAGTTGTTGAAGGGAAGAGATACGATGCACGATGTCAGATTCTAGGAATTCTTGCATGAACCTCCATTCCTGACTGTAACGATGGAAGGAGGGATGACTAGAAGAGAGGAAGAAACAAAGAAGGAGGATTAGCTGAGCCATCGTTAAATCACAAGACTACAGTGAAGGTAAAACAGCAGATCTGGCACCAACACTGGTCTTTGAGCTGCGTCCTTTTAAAAGTCTGACAGATGGAGGGTGACGGAAAAAACATTTTCAGGCAAATTTGAAATACCCAGCAGGGTGGGATTCAGGAAGCGCTGCAGGAAAAACAGTGATGCAGAGACGGATTAATGATCAAATACTCACAGCTCCTCAGTGGAAGAGCAGAGGACTGAGGGAAAACAGGCTTTAAAAAAGAAAGGAGGATCAAATAAAGGCTGCAAGAAGCGATGATGAAAACATCTGTGGAAAAAACCACTGCTTCCTCAACCCAAGATGGAGCCAAGGATGGATAAAGGGATCAAGGAGGCACCAAAGGCATGAATATAAACATAAAGGAGGATGAAAAGTTTTCTATTGTTCTGCCTTCTCATTGTGTATCTAACAGGTAAAACAGTGGCCAGTGAGCTGAAAGACGTCCATGTCTTCGTCCAGGTCCACGTCACTACCACAGATTTGTACACCTACATCAGCTGTAACATGTGGATGTTCATTTTAGCTTCCGACCTTTAGAGCTTGCCGGAGTGCACTTGAGCAAAGCACTTCCATAACTTTAAACTGGTTCAGAAGGAGAGGACTGCAGTTATACTGGGAAACTCCCAGTGAAGCATTCTCACCCAGCCACATTTCCTCTGACCGCAGCGTGGACGAAGACATGGGCCGCTTCCAGCCTGTTGTCCATTGTTTGTACATTAGGATTGTCTGAATATGGAATGTTTATTTTCTCTCTTGCCATAGTTTAAATACAAGTCTTAGGCAATAGATTCATTATTCGATATGACTGCTTGACTCTGATTGTCTGAATGACTGATTCATTGGCTCGACTGACAAGCTGCATTGTCTCTCTGTGCTTGGTTTGAGTGTTCATATATTTTTCCTGAGAAATCTGTTGCAAGGAGGAAAAAAATAAGTCTATAAATTTATCCTATATATTTGTGAGAATACCTTTAATAATATCTTGTAAACTGTTCGAGTTAATCAACACGTTTGGAATCAGTACCATTTTTACACGCTTGTTTCTGCTCGCCGTCTCGGTGACAACAGAACAAGAGGCCCGGGGGACGGAACTCTGGAATGTCTCCACTTGTCCCACCACTGTCGGGGACCGTAGAACGTGTTCAGGTTCCAGAGAAGCGCTGTCGCTCGTCACATAAAGGAATACCTGAGTGTTCTGGAAGCATGCTTCTGTGCTACGTGCTTGTTGATTTCATCTGTGAGCTCCCACCGTGCAAACAGTTCATCCACACCTGAGCAGACTTACAGTAATGTTAGGAACAATAAAGGACAATTACAAAGCATTTACAAATTACTCTCAGAAAAGTGCTGAGTCATGATGATAATGATAAAAATACAAAGCATTTACATTAGTTATTGAATAGGCAAGAAAAGTATTTAAGTTATTCTCATCAACCCACTTAGACAGTTTAACCGGCATCATTAATATAAAGAAAACATCTGTACTGACTGACAGAGGAACAGCTGGTGGTCAGTTGTTTACACTGTGGTCTATGAATGTTCACAGCAGAACAAGGGTCGTTAGTAAACTTTCTATAAGTTATTACTTCTATTTATTTATTTATTATTTATTTATTTATTCTTAGGTATTTTAATCTCTCTGCCATCTGATTGTGTTCCACCGTGTGCTTTGAAATTCTTAAGTGCCCATTACATTTCATCATTTTATACATTTCATCTGTTCTGTTAAATCAGAATCGTTAAATGATTGTTGCTACGTGTTTTATCGCCTGAGGACAAATCAGCATTTTAGGTTTTATTCTATTATTTTTTTGTCGAATGAAAGAATGAAAGAACCAGCTCGTTAGCATTGGACAAGCTAACAGGTTAGCTGTTACTAAACAATACAATGACAAACCTTATAAATAGTTAAATGATCTTGTTAGGTCAGGACCTTTGTTCTGAAACGCTAACACTGTCTATTTTGTAATAAAATGTGCAGCTGGTTACAAGCTAATGCAAAAGTTCGTCACCACTGACACAGATAACTGAGATCGAAATTGTTTAAACACCGCGACGTTTGTGCATGTTCAGTAAAAATAATAGAGTAAAATGAAAGTTGTGAGTCGATGTTGCTTCTCTAACTGTTCAGATTGTCAGTCTATTCGTCCGTGTGATTCATCTGGGCTTTGTTTGCTGGATATTCAGCCTTAATGTCAGTCTCACATATGAATGTTGTTTCAGAGCTGATATGATGGAATTGCCTTCTCAGTAACCTTGGTTTTTTTTTCCTTGCATTTATTGCAAATATACAGTAAGTAAATATTTCAAAGCAGTTATCTCCAGCTCATCGGCTCGTTTGTAGAGCACACATCCATGTGAGGGAACGTTCGCTGCATTTTCACTGCTGGGAAGATGTTTTTAAAAAAAATCAGCACAACAGAAACATGCTACGTTTGGTGGATTGGTTGTGTGTCGCTGTCAGTTTGCACCATGACATGAACAACATCGTACGTCCATTTTACTTTCCTCCTCAGATGGATATGTAGTATTTTGGAATACAGCTGTTGAAGAACTCAGCAGTTTCTTACAGTGTCACTTGCCTGCTCTTTCTCTCTGTATTTACTATCTGTCACGTCTGTTACCTGTTATGGACTCGCTCTTTAACATTCACACGCACTGAAATAAAGCATCGATTCCAAAAAGGCAGATATTTGTTGTGGTTTGGTTTCGTGAGAACTCTGATGTCATATTGACGACGGGCGCTTACACACACCACAACATGGTGGACAACTGGCCACCAAATGACCCTCTGCCCCCGACACCCCGCCCACCACAGCATGCAAATGGAACGACGCTGTGCAGCACGAGGCCAGAATCAATCAGGTGATCGCTCGTGGTTTGGTAACATGCAAAGAACCTGAAGTCCTGTTTATTTTCCACACACACACAAGACACACCCACATTAATGATAAAATTCATACCTGTCCCGACAGGACACCTGGGTCCGGCAGTCTGCAGTGAACCAGGCAGAGGACGCAGCTTCTTCAGTTTAGAGGAAACGGACTGTGAGATATCACACTGACAAGGTTTGTCACTTTTAATGTGTTGAATAAATGATATGTTGTTCTGGTTCAGTAAATCCAGGATGTGAGAGTCAGTGACAGTTAAAGCTGAGTGTTTCTTTTGTTGTGAGTGTGAGTGTGGATATTTGTACCACGGAGAGTAACGGACCTCCTGCAGGGAGACATTCAGAATCAGCTGCTTGTTGCAGTAGTTCAGTTACATTTATACCATATGATTTTACTGCAGTTAGTCTGATCCATCACCTCCACACCTCCACCTTCACATCCTCTTTTTCTCACCTGCCGTCCTCTTCCACAGGTCATGTCTGTCAACTCCAGCTTCTCCAACTCTTCCCACTCTCCTAACTTCATACACTGTCTCTTCTCAACTACCGGCACCGTCATATTCGTGTCCTTCACCGTCACCAGCGTCCTCTTCCTCCTCCCTGTCTACATCTTCATTCTCTACATGGGTGTCCAGCGATGGAGGGGACAGCGCTCTGTTCACGGGGCAAAGACTGATCTCTTCACCTACCACCTGGTCGTGATGGAGATTATCGGTGTTTCAGGATTCGTCTTCTACAGCTTTGGCATCTGCACAGGTAATGAGAAGCTCTCTATGTTGGGGAGTTACTTATTCAACTTTATTTTCCCTGGGCAGACTTTATTTCACTGCCTCACCTGTGTGGAGCACTACCTGGCCGTTGTTCACCCCATCGCCTACCTGCACCTCAGACAACCAGTGAAGATGAGGATCAGAGAAGTCAGCGTTGGCTGTACTTGGCTGCTGTGCTGTGTGTGGATCGCTACGAAACATCTGCATCATGAAAGTTTTTCCATCATCTCCTCGCTCTTCTTCCTGGGTTTTTTCATAATCGTTGTGTTGTTCTGTTGTCTTTCTGTTCTCTGTGTTCTGATTCGCCCACGGCCCGGGGAGGCGGGCAGAGACAGGGTTGGGGTTGACCAATCAAAGAAGAGGGCTTTCCACATCATGGTGACCGTACTGGGAGCGCTGTTGTCGAGGTTTGCTGGATATCTCATTTGTATTGGCTTGGCAAAGTTGCTGTTGGTGCACAGAGATTTCTGCGTGTTGCTGAATGCTGGAATCTGGTTGACTTTGCCCAGCAACCTGTTTCTGCCCCTGCTGTTCCTGCACAGGGCGGGACGATTGTCCTGCTGGGGACAGAGCAACGAGTCAGGATGAAGAGTTTACAGAGATCTAGATGAGATTAGAGTTGAATATTCTCATGAGGTCACGATATGTTTGCTGTCTGATTATATTTGTGGAGCAGCGGTTATGATGCTGTCGCATGTTCCAGGTGTTAAGTTAGTGTGGGTGTAGTTTATCTGTGAAACATTTATCTTATTAACTTACTCTTAGAAAATACTCAGAGCATTTGAAATGATTAATTATTTAATCGTTTAATACTAAAAAAAAAAAAAAAGAATAATAGAAATAAAAATCAGTGTGATAGTATTTAAAACATGCAGTGGATGCTGTTGTAGCAGTAGATCAGAGACCATAGTTTTGAAGTGACATGTCCACCTACTCTTTCTAAACATTTTCTGAATAAACTGCCAGTTTTCCTGCAGCAGATTCATCCTGTGGTTTGTGGATGTAAACGAAGTCTCAGGTCCAGCAGCTGAAGAGCCGAGAGACAAACTATCAGACATGAGACACAACAGCGTGCACAGCCTTTGACTCTAAACTCAGGTGTGGGATCACACCTTTAACGATTAATAATCACAATAAATCATAAACTCAAACACACACTCATCATTTTTCAGGTGTTGGCATTTCCAGTGGCACCTGCCTGTGACCTCTGAGTCTCTGGGAAACAACATGACTCCAGTTTTGCTCAGATTTCACACATGAAGCTGGGACTGGTTAACGTGTTATTTTCAGCACGGAACGTTTTTCATAAATAACAGAGATGAGGATTGACTGAGTCCACAACGTCGTCACTTACCAGGTGCACAGACGACAATGAAGGCCGAGGCTAAGAGAAAGAAACACATTTACAGATGAGAGTAGCTCATGTGATATTTATTCTTTGGATGAATTATCGTATTGTAAGTTCCAAAATCACTTCAGGACCACATGAATTTTCAAAACCATGAAATACAAACAAACAAACATGACCCAACACAAACACGGGATTTCATGTGACTCTGCAGCAGCGTTGACACAGCTCCATCCCAGTAGCTGTGCTTCATGTCATCGGTCCATTATGTTTGACAGGATTCAAATGATCTGGGGACAAAGACAGGTGCTTATTCAAATTGTTTCATGCAGATTGTGTGAATGTACATACAGAACTTTGGTGGCAGATCACTTTTATGATGTTAAGCTGGTATAACATTTACCATGTTCATGTCGACCTGGTGGTGGCGCTGCATGAAACATTAACAGTTCATCCTGAGGGGAACATGACACAGTCGCACATACGTGTGAAAACTGCTGCTACTTTTTCCACAAGCTGGACGTGAGAACCTGAGGCTTCTTTGAATTTTACCACCACCATGAACCAGAGTCCATTAGAGTTTCCATCGATTTTCACATATACATTTCCTATTTCACATATACATACATATATATATATTTACTTAAATTTTATTTTTTTACCTTTCTAGACTAAGTTGAAAATGTTAAACTCCACGTTATTTAATCAGATCAGATCAGGTCTGTTTTACTGACAGAGGCTTCGATCTGATTTTCTCGCTCTGTGTAGAAACAGCAGCGGTAACACCAAACTGCCGGGCAGAGTCAGCCAGATCGCAGATGTCCCCACCACACACAGGGTGTCGGTCAGCTCCGTCAAGTACATCGCAAAGCCAATCAGGATTCCCACAAACCTCAGCAGCAGCACTCCCATTATGGCTGCGATGCTGCAGAAGGCCCTCTGCTTTGACTGGGCCCCGCCCACAGTCCCAGGACCTGGGCGAATCAGAACGCAGAGAACAGAGAGGCTGCAGAAAGAGACAAGAATTAAGGTGACAAGCAGGAGACAGGGAGATGTGATGCCGCTGACAGTTCTGCTGAGAACTTTGGTTACGAGCAGAAATCCAGCGCAGAACAGCCAAACACACCCAGTACTGATGTTTCTGACCCTGACCCCTGCTGACTGCTTCAGGCCCAGGTATTTGATGGGGTGAACAACAGCCAGGTAGCGTTCCACACAGGTGAAGAGGTGCAACAGATTCTGTCCAGGTGAGCTGAGGGAGAACATGTCCATCCCCGCCCATATCACACTTTCATTATCTGTTAAGCTGCCAATGCAATAAAAGAAAGCCCCCAGGAAGCTGATCAGCTCCAGGGCAACCAGGTTATAGGTGAAGATGTCAGAGTGACTTGTCATCGCTGCCGTGGAAACAGAGCGCTGCTTCCTCCATCGCTGGCAGCCGATGAAGAGGACGAGGACGAAGAGAGGCAGGAGGAGCATGTTGGCCACGGTGAAGGCCGTGAAGATGAAATGACTACGTCTGGACTGCAGGCAGGAGCTGATCGAGAGCTGGACGGAGGAAGCAGAGGCGTTGGTGGAAGAGTTGACTGATCTGTCCATTTACCTGGAAACAGAGAGAGTGAGATGAAGAAGAACACAGAGAAGGTGTAGAGAGATGTAAAGAGAAAATGTCCATCAACTGCACCTCATAACAACCACACACCTTGTGGAGGTCTCCTACCGCAAATGAAATTAGCCCAAAGTGAAAGCTGCTCTTTCGTCAGCAGAAAGAATTTGGTCATAAACCTGGAACAACAGGAGCGACGCCGTTGTTACTCTGCACGTGTGTTTTGATGAACTCTGTAGGTGTTAAATCACACTCACCTGGTCCGCAGCGTTTCCTGACGGTTGCTCTGCGGCGTCACCAACCCGACCGACTGCTCTCACCTGAGGGTGCGTGCGTTGTTTTTGTCAGATGTGATCTGTGTGATTGATCGGCGGCAGGACGACCTCAGCTTCTTTGCATTTTGCAAAACCAATAAATAATAAATCTATAGAGATGAATCACGACAGGCAAATTTTCTCTTTGCATTGTTCCATCTTCGATCAGCTCGGGGCAGCTGGACCACGCCCGTCACATCACCAGCTGCACTGAAACCCTCTCTGGATGCAGGACAGGGTGGTATGCAGGGTGATAGGTTTCCCTGAGCTTTGCATGAAATGCACACAGCATAGCAACACGTTATGATGAGCTCATTAACATGAGGATGCACAATAATGAAAGTACGAGCTTCACATTCGGGAAGAGTCGACAAGTCTCATGTAAATCTTTTCAGGACTGTAAGAATCACAAAGTAAATGAAGGATGATGGTTTTTCCACAGGAAGCGAAACACACACACACACACACACACACACACACACACACACACACACACACACACAGATGTCCCAGTGTGTTCGCACCACAAACCTCCACACAGACGCTGCGACTCTGAAAACGCAGGAGACAGAAGATCAGGAGCCAACACGTTCGCTGAGGTGAGACATTTTCAATCATCTCATCAGGGATTTCGTCGTCAGTGTTTTAGAACTAACAAAAGGAGCTAATGATATGTGAAGGGAAAAAAGTGTAGATGGAAAAGGTTCAAAACATTTTCCAGAAAAAGCAGCAAAAGGTCTGAATGTCGAGAAACAGCAAAGCTGCTCACGTCACTAAGTTCAAATCTTGTAGGTCATGACTGTTAAATTGATTTGTACCAGGTTCTGCGACATTTATGATTCATGGCTCCGGCCACATGTCGTCCTTGAGTGTTTTGTAACCATCGTGCACATTTTCACATCTTGATGTCTGGTTAGCTGAGTTATCACCCGTTCATGCTCCACCTCACTCAGTGGGCGTGAACCGACTGACTGAGGTGTCTCATGAACTCAGAGATCTGTGGGACCCTGACGATGTGACACTGACTGTCCTTCTCTGTAAATCTGTCTCTCACCTTCTCTCCAGGCCTCCGCTCTTTGAAAATGTCCGTCAGCAACTCGTCTTCCACCAATGACTCCCTTCCTCCTCAGCTCCCCTCCTCCAACCTCTCCCTGTACAGCCCTTCATGTTTAGACTTCTTGTACACATACGCCACCTTCTCCCTCACCAGCATCGTCCTCCTCCTGCCTCTCTCTGTCTTCGTCCTCTATCTGGGAGTCCAGCGATGGAGACAACAGCGTTCCTCAGCAGCCATCATGAGTCACTCTGACTTCTTCACCTACAACATAGTTATCATAGAGCTGATCGGAGTTTCTGGGTCTATCATGAGCGTTTACAGCACCTATGCCAACGTCCCAGACATAGAGAAGCTGGCGTTCAATATTGCAGCTTTCCTCTGGTCTGGACAGACATTCTTTCCCATCCTGACGTGTGTGGAGCACTACGTGGCTGTCGTCCACCCCCTCATCTACCTGAGACTGAGACAGGGAAGCGGGGTTCGCGTCAGAGACATCACCACCTTCTGTGTTTGGTTTCTGGGCCTTGCAGGGCCGAGTTTCATGGCGCTGCTCAAACATTTCCCTGAGAACAGCTTCATGGTCATCGGCCTCCAAACTTTACTTTTACTTAGCATAACTTTCTGCAGCCTGTCTGTTCTCTACGTCCTGACCCGCCCACGGCCGGGGGAGGCTGGAGGGAACCGGTTCACTGTTCACCAATCAAAGAAGAGGGCTTTCTACACGATCACAGTCATAATGGGAGTGCTGTCGATGAGGTTTGGAGGCAGTCTGCTTTGCAATGCGATGGTTATCTCACCGACAGTGAGCACCGGTGTTGGCTGTGTAATGGTAACCGCTAAAAGTTGGTTCGCTCTGCCCAGCAGTCTGGTGTTACCCCTGCTGTTTCTGCACCGAGCGGGAAAACTACCCGGCTGCAGACACAACACTGGATCAGGATGAGTCCTGGATCAGATCAGAGTCTGTGACAATACGAGACACACGAGTGAATTACAAGGGAACAGCACAACATCGAGCTGAAGGAAAAATGATGGCAAATTTGTACATGAAACAAACATAAACACAAAGTCTTTGTGTTTCCATTATTTGACACTGTGTGGTGCAGTGCAGTGGTGTAGTGCAGTGGTGCAGCACTGACCTGAGAAGGAGCTCTGCCACCTCTCGATGCATCGTTCTCCTGTGGTGGAAGGAAACGCATTAAATTCCATTTTCTTTTGCAGATTTTCTGAAAATTCAGTGAAAAGTTGCTGTAAATTCTTCAGGGAACCATCTGAAGGAAGTGTAGCTGAAAATAGATTTTTTTTTTTAGAAGCTGTGTTAGATTTTTTTTTCATGTGAATTTGATCCGTTAACCTTTAAACACTGATCAGATTTGTTTGTTGTGCCACAGGGATCAGTTTCTTTTTAATAAGACGACAACGACGATAAAAACGTGCACACGTCATCGTGGGGTCGTACTGTGGTGTGTGGTTTCATCTGAGTTATTATTATGTGTGTGTTTGTTGTATAAACAGTTTGTGTAGCAGTGTAGATACAAGCTGTAGATCCAGGCTCCTGTAAATATACAGCTCATACAGACAAATGAACCTGGACTCTGATGGACATGAGTCGTCTTTGCTTTGTCTGGTAACATGGACACTGTGCTTCTTCACGTTGGATTCTTTCATGATTAAATGTTAAAGTGCAAATAAAACCTGTTCTCTGGAATCTGTTGTATCTAATCACAGCCAATCACGTTGCAGAGCCAGTGACGTGAGTCGCCGCGTGTTTTCAGGTGCGGTTACGACCGAAGTGACTCATTTTACTAACAGAGCGTGGATCAGGAGTCGCCCCTGACCAGAGTCACACTTAGTAAAATAATGACCACAGCTTTATTTGCAGAACACTATGGTTTGAACCCACGGTCGTTATGAAGCACCTGACAAAACATGGCCACCGCACCGCGGCCTGTACGCAGCGAAACTCCTCACCTGCGTGACGCTTTCATTTGAATAAACAGCAGTCTGTGTTCGCAGGTCATTTGAATCCTGTCACGCAGATGAAATAAATGATACGGGTCTGACAGCTGTGGAAGAACGATGGGAGAGGAACATTTGCCTGCCATGATTTACAGCTCAGAGGCAGAGGCACGAAAAAACCCAAACCCACAGTCCTGCTGCTGTTTGGCACAAACGAGCATCAGCACACTCACATATATGAACCAGATGCTCGTGAACAGCTGTCAGTGAGTTTGGTGATGCAGGAGAACAAACAGTGCTGAGGAGGTGGGTGAACTTCAGTTACCTCACACTTTCATCTTCAGTTCATATTTAAAACATTTTCCTCTGGTGTCTAACGTCTAACTGTTCCCTCAGGTTTCATACTGTTTTCCTCTCTTCATCAACTGTACGTCCATTTACTGTTTGAATTAACTTTACGCATATCTGCTCAAAACATACGCAACTGTGAACGTTGGATATTTAACTTTAATGAGCTGCTGATTTACTGTTGGTGTGTTTTTGAATAAGTTCTAATTTGCAAACGTGCTGAATAAGAATTGTGAAAGAAAAATGAAGGACTGTTGACCTGTGATTTATTTTTGTTCCTCTTTTCTCCCTTTTCTAAAAGCACCACCACACAAACCAACATGTCCGTCAACTCCTCTTCCTCTCACAGTTTCGTGCTGCACTGTGTGGAAAATGGAAGTTCCATCTCCAGTTCCTTCATCATCACCAAGTTGTTCCTTATCGTCCCTCTCTCCATCCTCGTCCTCTGCATGGGTCAGCGGCGATGGCGGCAGCAGCGATCCTTCGCCACAGCAAGCCACTCGGACATGATCACCTACCACACGGCTGCCGTGGAGCTGATCTTTCTGTTGGCTGTCACCTTTTACTTCAGTGGCTCGTGCGCTGGTCGCTCGGACTTGATTCTAGTGGGGGCTCACGTGAGCGCTGTTGTTTTCCCAGGTCAGATATCCTTTCACACGCTGACCTGCGTGGACCGGTACCTGGCTGTGGTTCACCCCATCGCCTACCTGAGCCTGAGACAGTCGGGCGGGGTCAGGATCAGAAACATCAGCATCGGGTGCGTCTGGCTGCTGGGCCTCGGATGGATTGGTCTAACAGCTCTGCACTTCCCTGATCCTCCCTACATCCCGTTTTTCTGCCTGCTGGTCTTTTCTCTGGTTGTCGTGTCTTTTTGCAGCATCTGTGTTCTCCGGGTTCTGGCCGGGGACGGCGAGCGGGTCGACCAAGCAAAGCAGAGGGCGTTCCACACCATCGTGGCCATCATGGGGGTGCTGTGGCTGTTTTTTGCAGGGTTTCTCGTTTCTCTCGGTCTGGACAAATCGCAGCTGCTGAGTTACGCAGCTGGCTGTGCGGTGCTGATATCTGCAAACTGGATGACTCTGCCCAGCAGTCTGGTGTTACCTCTGCTGTACCTGCACAGAGCAGGTAAACTGCCCTGTTCCCGCAGCAGCAACAGGTAAAGGACAAGGACTGTGTTCAATCTGAGGAGGATTCTGTTAAATTAGGTGTTAGTATGTGTTAGTATGTTTCACTCATAAGGAGGAGAACTTAGAAAATAAATTAGAACTGGTTTTAGAAAAGAAGGTTAGATGTGATGTGATGTGTCCCTCGAGCATCTTAGAGTTTGGTTTGTGATGCAGATCAAATTTGAACTGAAATGTCAAAGATAAGAAAACGTTCTCTAACATGCAAAATCTGGATTATGTTCACGTGTCTCTGTATGGAAAAAAAAAAAAAAACAGCTGTCATTGTAAACGTGTACGGACCAAACTAAATCTGACTAAAATAACAAAAGAATGTCTGTGTAACTGCTGGCAGAGACGAGCTGAGGTGGACACACAGCACAGCACCAGTTGCCCTTTGTCAATGTGCCAGATAAACTCTTTATTGAGGGGCAGAAGGAAGCTTTGTATTTATTGTGTTACGCTGTTTTGTTTTTTGTTTTCTTTTGCATCTTACCACAATTACCCGATCAGTCAATCATAAGCAAATTAACTGTCACAGCTAAGGCAGCAAAGAACACGAGGGAAGAGAAAACCCAAGAAGCATGAATAAACTAAAAGTTCAGGGCCAGAGAACAAAAAATCATCCACAAAGGAGTGAAAAAGACCTGGAAACACAAAACAATCTCCAAAAGTCCTTACCTGAAAACAAAAGGCAACCAATGTAAGTCCACGAGGGGGAAGATGCAAGGCACAGGTACAGGAAGGAACGCAGGGAACCAGCACAGGTAAACACAGTGGCAGACTCAGGCACACAGACAAACTGACAGGGACACAGGGCAATGGGCAACAGGTGACACCAATTAGGGCGGGGCAGACAATCAGAAATGGAGGGAAACCAGACAAAGACAGGAAGTAGAACAAGACAAGATACACAAGGGCTATACCTTCAAAATAAAACAGGAAATACTAACAGAACTTAAACTAGTGAACTAATCAGAGTCCAACTGTACACAAAAGAGTTCAAAACAAAGGGTTCAGTAAACAGCCCCCTGACATTAATCTGCTGTTCTGGCAACTTTAATTATTTCAGTGATTTTTCAAGAAAAAGGCAAAACATTTCGTGAGATTCATGAGGATTTGCAGCTTTTTTAAAAATAATATTGTTGCATTGTGGACAATTTGAAGATCTCACTGTGGGCTCTGCAAAGTTACGATGAACACTTTGTTAATGGAGAGAACGATCTGTGGATTGGTCAGTAATGAAAATAATCATTGGATACAGCCCTTAAAGCAACGCTACGCCTCACACCCTCCACCGCTGACACCAAAACTTCATTCCACTGATTTAACTCCCTACAGCTCGTGCCGGTGTTGAGCGGTAGCCATTTTTTTGTGCGCTGCTTTGTTAATGTTTGCAGACGCCCTGATTGCAGATTTCATAGCCGTCTCGATCCAGGCGTGAGGGAAGGCTGTGTGTTCACCAGCAAAGTGAATCCTTCCTTCGCTTCTGAAGAGCTCCTTAGAGTACTCTATATGTTGGTAGGGTGTGAAGAGAGCGAAGGCGCCCAGACTGTAAGGGTCCAAGGTCCACCTCTTCACCACCACCCCCGTACAGAGAGACCAGACCTTCTTGCCGTGGATCTGTGCCAGATCTCTCAGAGCCAGCTCTTTCAGGTCTTCATCACTCGCTCCATGGAAGAGAAGGGAGTCGTCAGACCAGGTGTAGGAAGCCAGAAGGACGCCGATGGTCTGGTTTGTTTGGAAACTGTGGCTGGGGTAGTAGATGTAACGAGTGGGCCGGTCGGTGATGCTCTTTCCTCCTCGGATGCCGTCCTCCTCCCAGAACCTTTCTTTGAAGGTGAGGATGATCTTGGTGGAGCTGTCATAGTGCACCGCCTTCAGGGCCTCCATCTTTCTGATGGACAGAGGTGGCTCAAAGTCCAAGAAGAGGGCTGCTTTGGCTGTGGTCGTTACCAGGACGACGTCCGCCGCAAGGTCCGTCAGAGAGGACTGTTGACCCGTCTGATACCATACACTGACACCCTGATCTGACTGGGTGATGCACTTGACCTTGGAGTTGAGGAGGATGGAGCCATCAAGTACACTGAGGAAAGCTTTGGGGAGAAGGTCCGACCCACCGGTTATTTCATCGTACCTTCAAAACAAAAAAAAATTCATTCACATTGAACTGAGAGCAGATTTTCTAACTTTTAACACAAAGTGTTTTCTAACATTGCTCAGGACACATGTAAACGCAGAAATGAATCTTACACGGTGCTGTCGCTGACGTCGCTGTTGAGGTAGATCATCTCGGTTAGAGCCAGGTGCATGAGGCTCTGCTCATTCAGCAAGTCTCCGATCATCCTCACTGCCTCTGCGCTCAAACCTCCTTCTTGTTTCAGATATTCCTGCGAAAACCAATTTCACCTTAATCTTAAATTAAACCAATTTTACATTTACTTTTTCGCGTTAACCGTTTGATGAACCACACGTAATTCACATGACGTGTTTCAGGAATCACATGATGCTTTACCTTCACAGAATAGTGGTCGTATTTCTGCAGCGCAGCTTCGCAGCCTTTTGCCTCCACTTCATCTTTCACCTACAGAAAAGATCAGTTTCAGTTACTCACTCGATGTCCGTCACCATAACCGAGCTAACGCAGACATTTTGGGTTTTATATTCAAAACTTCGTATTTAGGATATTATCTTTCAGCTGTGGT
Source organism: Toxotes jaculatrix (assembly GCF_017976425.1). Taxonomy (NCBI): domain Eukaryota; kingdom Metazoa; phylum Chordata; class Actinopteri; family Toxotidae; genus Toxotes; species Toxotes jaculatrix. Next base: position 900,353 of record NC_054416.1, on the reverse strand, counting down.
ATCACATGCTTTTAGTATAAACACTATAAAACAGACCACAGATTCCCTCTCCATCCTCCACACCTTCTGCAAAGCTCGCTGTAGCAGCTCTTGAGCTGACTTCCCTCTCTCTCCTTCAGGCAAGTCATACTTGAGGATGTCGGGGTTTGCTTTCACTGCGTACGTCCGTTTCCGCAGACCGTGGACCAGGTAGAAGGTGTTGATGTCTTCCATGGTGAATTTATTCAGCTTGACCCCAAGTTCCTCAGCAAACCAGCGGACGATGCTGTGAAGACACAAGGTCACGAGCGTGTGACTGGAAAATCCCTGAAGTTTGGAAAGTACGAGTTGGGACACTTGGTTGCTGTGTGCGGCATTTCCTTATCAGTTCAGAGATTTTAGTTCATTAATGCAAAAGTGAGAGAACTGGGAGACTGGGACACTCTTGATGTTTGACCTTCTTTAAGCACTGGTATTGCTTTTTATGCTAACAACTCAACAAGGAGCATTTTTGACCAGCTAAAGGTGAGAGTGTGATGTAGGTAACAACGATCACAATAAATCAGACATTCTTCTCAGAGAAAAGCAAATTAAAAGCATATTTTTTACTCACTGGTGAAAAGTTGGGATCCTCATTGCTCCCAGTTCAGCGTACCAGCCCTCTGTTTCGTTCCTGTAGGTCTCCACACGTCCTCCCACTCTCCCACTAGCCTCTAATATGGTTACCTTGTTCAAGATGAATGAAATGGTTAGTCAAAGGTGTTTGATTCTGATTTGAAAAAAAGTCCAATCATGGTGGGACAATCTGAGTTCCAAAACAGATTAATGCATGAGTCTTAATGCACCTTACTGTACCTTGTGTCCTGCGTCCTGCAGCAGCTTGGCGGCCGTCAGTCCAGCCATGCCAGCTCCAACAATCACGACATGATGGGACGTGTTTATGTGCGGGAGGCCGGTCTTCACAGTCTGCAGCAGCTCCTCGTAGTCTTTGTCCTCCAGACAGTCGGCCAGCTGTTCCTTCAGGCTGACAGCAGCTGTGTGGCCGTGGCACAGTGTGAACAGCAGGACACTGACAGCAACTGGAGACACAACGACAGGAGAACACAGGACTCACTGTGAGAGGAAACTATCAAAGGATTTATAACCGTCCTGTGGAGACAGACAAATCACCTGTAGACAAACTTCACACTGTTTTAACTGAGCACAGTTTTCAGTCATTAGCACCAGGTTGCCTTTTTTTTACTTCAGTGAACAGAAAACACTCTCACACACAAACATTTTGACACACGGTGATTTAAACTGAACCCAGCTGGGACTTTATGCAGGGACAATGATCTGAAGTGAATGAAATACAACAGCAGTGTGCATCATTTAGGATTTTCACTTCTGTAAATGAGATGTAGTCACGTCTTAGTGAGGTTTGCACTGACAAATCTCACTTCTTCTACTCAGCATGTGACTTCTGTGTCCATTGATTCTGGTAAAGACTGACGACTCCTCATTTCATCATGTAAGAAAGTCAGTCTGGACTCGTGACCACTTCCTGCTGGAAAGCACAGCTGCAGTCGCTGAACAGAGCTGATTTCCTCAGTGGGTCAAAACCGCAGACAGAGACAGAGATCAAGTGCAGCGCAGAGTCGTTCCACAAATATTACCCCAAAAAACTCTACGCTGCTGAACACAGAGACTGCAGAGGGAGCAGTTCAGACCTATAAAACTTCTTCTAAATGAAAGAAAAGAATATTTCTGCAAAATACTCACAGAATTTCCACTTCACCACACACGGATCCATCTCAGCTTGGAGGCTTGTTTTCTTTGAGGAAGAGAGACAGAAACATACGAGAGGAAAAATGTTAAAATCCTTTAAACACAAAAGCTGCATCTCAGACGATCACAGTAAGTTCAACACTTAGTGTTTAACACTATAGTTTTAATCTGTTAGCTCAGTTTAACACTATACATTCAGACTGGTGCAGTTACAGTGAGAAACAGCGCAGCAGAATTGACTTCACAGCTGCTGTGACTGTTGTTAAATGAAATCCTCATTTAAGAAGAAGAGAAAAGTGACAGATGAGATCTCACGCTGATGTATTCTCAGATTCCTACCTTCGTCTAAACGCTGTCACAGTGACCTGATGTGAAAGCGGAGCCTCTTATATACTGAGCCTCAATGCTGAAGTGTTTTTTTTTCTCACCTGACTGGCAAGACCAGAGACAGTGCACGTCTTCCTGTGTGTGTGTGTGGTTGTGTGTGTGTGTGTTTTAATCAGGAGTCTGTTTGCAGTTTCATTTTTCACTCTCTTGCAATCAGGGGAAAATAACTGGTCAGATCTCATGATTATATGAACACGTCTTTATCATCAGCATCATCATGAGTTATCTTATGGGAACGTTGCCAAAAATGTGGCTGCACGGAGGAGTACATTTTAATCATTCCTTCCTTTCATACCTGATTTGATAACCGTGTTTGTAGTTCCCTGATTATATATTATCTTTGTGTCTTTGACTGAGTTAGAAAAACAGTTTTTTATTCAGCAGCTCTTGGAGGACAATGTGTGTCTTCATGCTTCAAACCAAAGCTGCAGTCCAGACAACCACATGTCCGATGACTGTACGCTCTGATCCTCACTGATTGGCTGGTCTGTGGCACAGGTGAGGTCGGATAAGGACTTGGCGACATGTTGGTAGCGAGAGTCAGTATTGTGTGTGTGTGTGTTTGAATAAGCACACGCTGTGTCACGGTTTGTTTAACGTGTATCAGTGTGTTATTTTGTCATGTGACAGATGTAACCAGACTGTGTAGCAGGTGGGAGGCGGCTCACAGGTGAGGCCACGGCGCGTGTTTATAAAAGTAAATGTAAATTGTTTTCCATCACATTGAGCTGTTGCACTAACCTACTGACTCAGTCACATGATTTTACTAACGTGGGCACGAATGCTGCACTGTACATAAAACAAGTGGTGACTCGCCTCGTCAGGGTAAAGGTGTATCTTCACAGACAGCAGCTGACACACAATGACTGACTGATCAGGCTGCAGTACCACAGAGAGCAGCAGAGAAGGAGACCACAGTGAGTCTGAGTCTGCCAGCTGCAGCTGGGCCCCTCCCCCACCACAGCTTCCTGGCACAGTGTGTAGACGTACCAGTTAGATCAAATCATCCACTGCTGTGAACTGAGGGTGAATTATCTATACGTCAGTCATGTGATACACTCGTCAACCTGGCAGAGTGAACTGGGACGGACTCCAGCTTCCTGCAGCCCTGCACTAGATGTACTGGTATAGACAATGAAGGGTGGAGCAAAAATGCATATTGTAAATATGTGTGTGTGAACACATGAATATATCTTAGAACAGAGATGGGAGATGTTTTTCAGTGGTCTTTATTAAAAACATTTATTCTTCTTTGTTAAATCATTCTGAAACAAGCATGTCATATCTCACAGACAGGTTGTGTTGATTAATATTCAATAAAAGTGATATATATATATTTTATTAATGCCATGATATTTAGTTGCTCAGACTCTAGAGCTCATCTCGCACTGGAGAGTTAGCTGACTCTGAATTCAGTAGCGCTGCTTTGTTAATGTTTGCAGACGCCCTGATTGCAGATTTCATAGCCGTCTCGATCCAGGCGTGAGGGAAGGCTGTGTGTTCACCAGCAAAGTGAATCCTGCCTTCGCTTCTGAAGAGCTCCCTGGCATATTCTAAATGTTGGTAGGGTGTGAAGAGAGCGAAGGCGCCAAGACTGTAAGGGTCCAAGGTCCACCTCTTCACCACCACCCCCGTGCAGAGAGACCAGACCTTCTTGCCGTGGATCTGTGCCAGATCTCTCAGAGCCAGCTCTTTCAGGTCTTCATCACTCGCTCCCTGGAAGAGAAGGGAGTCGTCAGACCAGGTGTAGGAAGCCAGAAGGACGCCGATGGTCTGGTTTGTTTGGAAACTGTGGCTGGGGTAGTAGATGTAACGAGTGGGCCGGTCGGTGATGCTCTTTCCTCCTCGGATGCCGTCCTCCTCCCAGAACCTTTCTTTGAAGGTGAGGATGATCTTGGTGGAGCTGTCATAGTGCACCGCCTTCAGGGCCTCCATCTTTCTGATGGACAGAGGTGGCTCAAAGTCCAAGAAGAGGGCCGCTTTGGCTGTGGTTGTTACCAGGACGACATCTGCTGCAAGGTTCGTCAGAGAGGACTGCTGACCCGTCTGATACCATACACTGACACCCTGATCTGACTGGGTGATGGACTTGACCTTGGAGTTGAGGTGGATGGGGACATCAAGTACACTGAGGAAAGCTTTGGGGAGAAGGTCCGACCCACCGGTTATTTCATCGTACCTTCAAAACAAAAAGACAAAGACTTCTGCGGTTTGCTGGATGTTAAATGAGGAAAGTGCTTGTGTGCATCATCTGCAGTGAACGGTTTCAGTGTCACAGAGCTGTCATGGTCACCTTTTGATTTCATCACATTTTCTGGAAAAACATTTCATCATCTTCATCAACACGACTGTGAAAAAACCATCATGGCTGGTGATGATTTCATGATATAAAATAGCTGTGGCCTTACGTGGTGTTGTCGTTGATGTCACTCTGATCGTAGATCATCTCGCTCAGCGCCGTGTACATAAGGCTCTGCTCGTTCAGCAGGTCTCCGATCATTCTCACTGCTTCTGAACTCAGGCCTCCTTCTTCTTTCAGATACTCCTGTTAAAGTTCCAGGTTGTGTGGTCAGAGGTTTCAGTTTGAACGACGATCCCTTCATTCACTTTACATTGCATGAGATCACGTTGTGCTTTACCTTCACAGAGTAATGGTCGTATTTTATCAGCGCGGCCCTGCAGCCATGAGCCTCCACTTCGTCTTTCACCTGTGGAAAGGAACAGGAAAAGGTGTGTGGCCACAAAATGATTTCAAACAAACCTCGCTTCAGCTTCACTGCTCACAGCAGATTTTACACCAGGTTTCAAACCTCCATCATGAATGAATTTGGTTTCAGAGATAAAATATAGTCGCTTTCTTTCATACTTTAACTCCTCTGTGAAAGACGCAAATATATTTGCTTGAACTATGTTAACTTATTGTTTCATTTGTGGCCGAAAGCACAAGCTTCCTGCACCACCTACTTCCCAAGGATGTGGGAAGTTGTGCAACTTGGTGCACCCTGTCTGGTCCTGGTTCCTAGACGCCATCCCTCCCTCCTTTCCTCTGTCCTACATACCTTCTGCAGAGCTAGCTGTAGCAGCTCGTCGGCCGACTTGTGTTTCTCGCTTTCCAGCACCTCGTACTTGAGGACGTCCGGGTTTTTTTGCACTGTGTACGTCCTCTCCCGCAGCCCGTTCACCAGGTAAAAGGTGTTGGGATCAGCCATGATGAATTTATTCAGCTTGACCCCCAGCTTTTGAGCAAACCAACGAACTATGCTGTTGAGAAGGTGATGGTGGCAGAGTTAGCTTGTGACTGCGAGGTCTCTTTACTGTCTGAGCAGAGCCAGTAAGAGAAGGAAGGAAATCTAAATCTTCAACTTACCGGTGAGAGCTTGGGATCCTCATGGCCCCCAGTTCAGCATACCAGCCCTCTTTTTCATTCCTGTGAGTCTCCACTCGTCCTCCAACACGATCGCTTGCCTCTAAGATGGTTACCTTAAACAAACACACACATACAGACAGATAAATACAAGTAAGCTCGGTTACATTAAGGTAAAATCCCTGTTGGTTTAAATGTTCCTGATTTAAAAAGTGGACATAGACTCTAAACAAGGCTGGACTGCCAACTGGGATCACTGGATGTCATGTGGGGCTTCTGTGGCACCTTACTGTACCTTGTGTCCTGCGTCCTGCAGCAGCTTGGCGGCCGTCAGTCCAGCCATGCCAGCTCCAACAATCACGACATGATGGGACGTGTTTATGTGCGGGAGGCCGGTCTTCACAGTCTGCAGCAGCTCCTCGTAGTCTTTGTCCTCCAGACAATCGGCCAGCTGTTCCTTCAGGCTGACAGCAGCTGTGTGGCCGTGGCACAGTGTGAACAGCAGGACACTGACAGCAACTGGAGACACAAAGACAGGAGAACACACTGTTTACTCCATCAACGAACCAAAGCACTTTCACTTCTGAATGTCCACACATCTTTAATGAAACACGCCTGCTGTTTGTTTTTCACAGCCTTATAGACACGAGGCAGTTTATTGTATTTGACCTCGTCTGCATCAGTTTTACAGACGCTTAATAAAACGGTCAGTTTTAGTTCAGATGTTCCTGTAAAGTCCGGTGAAAATGTGACCTCTCCTGAATTCATCACACAGACATGAACTCAAGACAGTAAAAGTAAAAACCTCAAGATGAACAAAGAGAAAAAAGCAGAAGTAAAACATCATTCAGTGGGTGTTCACCGCAGACAGAGCCCACATTAAGGAACCGACGAGAGGAAACGTGAACTCACTCGGCTTCATTCACAGATTTCCAAACCCACAACTGCTCGGCACAGTGTCCTGCTGTTGGCCTGTGCAGCTACAAACCAAATAACTCGCTCACGTCATTAGAAAAAAAAATAGCTTTAGAAAGAGTTAAAACACAAATCTGCATTTTTAGATTTGTTTGAAAATACCTACAAAATTTCCATTTCAGCTCCGTCTGAGTCATTGTGTGTCTTCCCTCCTTCTTTGGTGTCACTGGGAGGATGAAGAGGAAGAGAAAAAAAAAAATAGAAGACATGTTTCAATCGAGGAAAGTCCGACAGAACCATACCTCAGCCTGGGACTGTGTGTCGCTCAGATTTAACTCAGTGACACGCAGCTGCATTCAACACAATCTGCTGAACAAACAGAGGAATTCAGAAACATGCACGTTGCACTGTTTGCTTTAAAATATCATGGATTTTATCTGCACACAGACATAGAGTTTTAGAATATATACACATATATACACATGCTGTTATGTTTATACAGTCAAAGTGAGATTTTAATGATAGTCTGAGATAAAGTGTCAGATAAAATGATTCTTACCTTTTCAGGAGCTTAGCTATGGAAGCAGCAGTGACCTGGAGTGAACAGCCGTCTTATATACTCTCTGTCTGAGCCGGAGTTTTTCCCTGTTTGTCCCGTTTGACTTCAAATGGCACTTTTTTTTTTTCTCCTGAAAATCAGATGATCTAGAATAACCAGTCGGGTCTCATGATCAGAAAACACATCACCACCATCATCATCATCATCACCATCATCATCATCATCACCATCATCAGGAGTGTGTGTCATCTCATTTAAGGGGAATCCAGCCAAAGATGAACTGAATGTCACTTATTAACCACAACCTCAGCGTTGTGTCCTCAGCCACATGTAGGTGTGGCAGCTCCACAGCTTCTGTTTGTCAGACAGAAATACTTTCACTCTGACACTGTATTGACAGATGTGGAATTTCAGAGTCTGTGGAACGAACTGATCAGCTGAGTTTTAATCACACATCTTTCCTCCAAGGCCCCGTCGCTCACACAAGCATTTAGATCTGTGAAACTTTGCAGAAAAGTCAGAAAAAAAAGTCAACAGAGAAAACATCTGTGAAACGCAGCAACAGCAACCGCTGGACTTTCATTCGACTCTTTCTCATGTTCACAGGAATAATCTGCTGCTGGCCACAGACTCAGTGTGTTAGAGGTTCACCACAGTGAGAGCAAGCAAAGCTGCAGCAGCTCCGCTCGTCTGCTCGGTGGTTTCACAGCCGTGAACAGACAAAGCAGATGGAACAACGTGGTTTCACTGTGAGACCATAAAAACCTGATACCTGCTAAACACACACACAGTTCAGATGAAGGTTTAATGAAGACGAGCCACATTTTTCCATCTTAAAGCGCTTTCAGTTTCCCATGTATACACACAGTGTACAGACAGGTTTACCACCTGCCCCAGTGCACACAAACAAATCTGAGGTCACTGTTCCATTATCATTCTACATTATTTATACATTAGAGCAGCTTTGTGCTGGTTTGTAAACCAGTGAACACGACATGCTTCCTCGTTCATCATCACTCACTCAGGACTTCAGGTCATTATCATTCAATAAATGAGTTTTTATCAGTTTCAGTTAGTTGAGTTGAGACTGTAGATGTTGTGATCTGTACTTCTGAAATCAGAGTGCAGAACCTTTCTCCTGTTTCTGTCACGGCGGCGTTCACTGCATCAGCTGCACTGGTTCCTACAGACTGAAGGAAACAGCTAACAGAGCAGATACTGTACACACACACTCACACACACACACACACACACACGTCTTTTCACATGTAGAGAACGTGTCTCATTCTTAAACAGCCTTCATGTAAACACTCAAACAGGAAACTCAGCTTTTTCCTGTTGGTAAATTTGTAAACGTGCTCCTTGTATTTGAAGATGCTGATAAACGAAGCCTGGTTAGTTTTCTTTATATTTCAATGCATTCCAAGAATTTACCTGCAGACTGATCCATGGTTTGTGTTCTCACCTGTTTGATCCTCGGCTGAGTCTGATCCACGAGTCACGCTGCAGTGCTACTTTATTTTTGGAGTATATGGAGCTCTGTGCATCGCTCACAGGTGAGCTCACACACCTCCAGCTGCTGTGGAGCACAGACCCCCCCCCCACCCCCACCCACGCCCTCTCTCACACTGAGATAAAAAGATAGAGAGAGAGAGAGAGAGAGAAATGCATTGATAGATACAGAGGTAAAAGTCTCACCCCGCCCTCTGCCTCCTGTGTACATTATAAAAAAATACTGTCTCAGTGAACATGTTCTGCACAAATATCATCAGTTTAAATTATTTAATTGCTGGAAAACGACACCAGGCTGCATAATGATGTGTTTGGTTCCAGAGCTGCTCATTAACAGATTAACAGGATACACGATGTCCTGATGTTACCAGAGTTTAACTTATTGAATCTTTCTCTTTTTCTCTTTTTCTTTATTTCTTCGTTTACTGCACGTTACAGTGAATCAAACAGAAAACCAGTAAACGGCGCCCTCTGGTGGTGAGGACACTGGGTGTATTAACTGTGGGTTATCTGGAAACAGTTAATTAACTAGTTAATAAAAAAGAGTTGTTACTTGTTACCTTCACTGATGCTAATGTTAAAACTGACTTTATCTCCAAACACAGAGTCAGTGATCACACAGTGTGACGCAGAGAGCTGTGAGCTCCATGTTGCCCCCTGCTGTCAATCAGCCTCCGTCACACACACACACACACACACTTCCTCTTCCTGAGCGGCCTGATGAACATGTCTTTAACACGATGGAGGCTGAGATGTCTCACAGAGTCTGTCTGAGTGTTATGAATCTGAGTATATCTGAAACAGGATTTTTCCAAAATATTTATTATTTGAAAATATTTCTCACTAGGAAACTTTGTGCAAATTTCATTTTTACAGTGTTTATTAATCAGCAGTTTTCCTCACTCTGGACTTTAATTGTTCAAATACACACACACACATTAAATGATTTAACCAAAGCTAAAAACATAAAATAGAAATCAGTCAAATGCAGAAAACAAAAATAAACAGGAAGCAAGATCAAAACAAAACATTCAGTAAAAAAAAGAAAATGTTTTTCATGTTCACATGAAAAACATGTGATTGTGATTGTGTATTGTGATGAGTGACAGCTCCACCGTGGACTGTTGGAGATGGAAACTGTGAAACCACTGAATCTTTTTCCTTACTGACATATGTTTGTTGTTGTTTGTTGTTTGTTGTTTTGTTGTTGTGTGCTGACCATGACCTGGAACATCCAACAGATCAGAAACCACAGATGTTCAGTGTCACGTGTCAAAGGTCAGTCACCTTACGTCCACGTTGCCTGAGTCTCGTCTCCCTGTCTCTCTGTGTCCTCAGACTGTTCATGTGCGTCTCTACTCTGTTCTTCTCTTCTGTAATTCTTTTCATTTCATCACGTGTCATCTGAATTAGTATCTCTGTGTTCAGTTTCAGTTGTTGATGCTCTTCCTTTCTTTCATTCAGGTCCCAGGTGATGTTTGTCAGGATTCCCTTTAGTTTTAAGTATCCCTGTGCTTTTTTAGACGTCTGATCTCCATCCTTTTCTTTCTCCACTGAATGAAACTTCTCTTCAGTCTTCTTTGCTACTCTCTCTGCCTCCTTTTCTGCTGTGGTCAGTGTCTTTTTGTGCTCCTCCAGTTCCTTTTCCAGTTTCTTCAGAAAACCAGTCGTCTTTGTCACATTTGTCTGTTCCTTCTCTCTCTCTGACATCAAACGCTGATGTTCTGCAGTTTTCTTCTCTCGCTCATTTTCCTCCTGAAGCTTGATCTCTGTGGAAACAAGCAGCAGGTTATGATGAAGAAACATGAACCTCCTTTCTGATTGTTCATGTTCTCACACTGTTTTTAACTTACTGATTTTGTTTTGTCTCCATTTCCAGACAAAAAATGCAACTGCAATAAAAAGCATGAGACACAGAACCACACTGGAGGTGATGGAAGCAGCACAGTTAGGTGGAGGCAAGAAGAAATCATCTGAAATAATAAAAACAACAACAACAACAACAACAGGGTGTTTACAGAGAACCAACATCAGCTGATCAAAGTAAAACTGCTGGATGTAGAGTTTCAGAGATCGTCTGTACCTGGAACATGTGTCCGTGTCTCTCTGGTCTGGTTGATGTTCTTCTGTTGGACTCTGCAGGTGAAGCTGTTGCCGTGTCTCTGCTCCACAGTCACTGTGCTGCTGACAGTATAGAGGTCATCAGGACGTCTGACCGTCTGTGTGGGTCCAGCAGACAGCAGCTTTCCCTCAGAGTCCAGCCAGAGGAGCTCAGGCTCTGGGAACCAGCCTGTGGACTCACACTGTAAAACCACTGCACCTCGGCCTGTATCGAGCCCTGAGAAGCCGACGCCAGGTGAGGAGACGGCACCTGAAGGTGACAGAGACAAACAGGAAACAACAGGGTTCATGTCTGAACTGGTAACATTCAACATGTGGAGCAGTGAAGTCCATTTACTCACCAACAAGAAGATCAACAAAATATTCAGTGCTCAGTTTGGGGATGTAACATCTGTACGTTCCGTTGTCAGAGATTTTCACTTCGGGCAGATGCAGTGAAACGTCCCCTTCACTCAGTTTGTCCTTTGCCACTGATGCTCTTCCCTTGTAGGCCTTGTTTTGATCAGTCAGAAGTTCCTGACCCCCGTGAAGGACGTAGACAAATCTCGGTTTCAGGTCCTGTCTCCCCCACTCCATCGTCATTCGAGCAGCATCCATGGGAGCTTTCAGCAGACAGGGCAAAACGGCGTCATTGCCAACCATCACCACGACCGGCTGAGGTGAGCCGGCCTCCTGCGACTGACCTGGACACAGATCCATCAGAAACAAACGATTGATTGATTGATTGATGATCTGATCCAACGTGGTTCAACATGATTTGGTGCTTCACATGACATCGGTGTGTCAGAGCCCTTAAACACACACACACATGGTGTTACTGATGTGTTTGTGTGTCACTTACCTCCACAGGAGTGCGTCAGCACCACAAAGACAACGATGTGTGGGAAAACCGAACTACAGGTGGAGCTGAGCAGAGATTTAAGAGCTGATCCGTCCGTCATCCTGGGAACTACGATTCAAATACACCAGGACAAACTGTGAATGGAAGATAAGATAATATCAGAGCAAACCTTTAATGTGAATAAATCCAAACAGAAAGTTATTAAAAGATGTGTTAGCATAGAAAGTGAACACTGAGTGAAATGAAAGTATCAGTGATCTGACTCCACGTTTCACCGTAACTCGATCCAACACTGACGTGAGTCTCACATTCACTGGGCTGTGAAGGAAGATCTGCTCCTTTCCATTAGAAATGAAATCATAACTAACAATCAGCTTTAATGAATATATTAGAAATTAAATGAATTAAATTCTGAAAATGCCACAAACCTGTTGTGTGCAGCGAAGTGTCTCCTCTCACTGAGCTGTGTCAAAGTCCTCAGATCAAATGATTCTGTACTTTGAACGTGATCGTGTCATAAAACGAGGTGTGTTCACCTTTTTTATTCCTGCTGCATTTACACAAACACACCTGAGCTAAGTTCATTCCTCCATCATCATTATGCATCACTGATACTGATTATTACAGGTCTGTGAACACAGTGAACACACCTGGGACTGAGACTCTCATCATGGTGCTGCTGAAGCAGGTGGACTGAGAGAAACTGAGCCTGAGAGGTGGAGGAACATGGAGGAGAACAGGTTGGAGTTTAAAGCCTCCTACAGTTACTTCTTCTTCTTCTACTGACTCATGACCACAGACACAAGGACCAAACCGATTTAATACAAACTCATGAGTTTCAGTTTCCTGTGCTTTCAGTTTTATCATCATGGCCCTCTCTTCTGTGTAATGCCACATTCAGACACTTGAGGGCGTAGTCTGCTTTTCATACATGTGAACCAGGGGACCACGTTTTCTTTTTCACCTTCATCCCTTCATCCAGGGCAGAGGAGCTCCACAGCAAAGGAACAGCAAAGTGAAACTGAAACTGTATTTAGGAGGAAGCTGTAATAACATAACTCTGAATCTGAATCTGTAAGACCTGATAAGAAGACATGAAAGAAACATGGCTGCAGGACGGAGCAGGTTATTCTCTGTGCTTCAGGTGTATGAATGGAAGCTCAGTGCAAGAGTTGTAAGATGTGAAGAAGGTTGTATGTTTGGTTAATGTTTGACTGTGTGTCTTCAGTTATTAGACTTTGTCACAACCACGTGCACCGAAAATAACACGAGGGCCAATCAGGAGGCTCCGTCAGAACAACAGCGTTTATACAGTTTGACCGAGAAACTTTCAGATGTTTGGAATAAAACTTCAGATCAAACCAGGTTTATTTCAATGATTCAAAATTTCATACACAAAGGCAGAAGAAAGAGGAAGTGAACAGAGGTTTACATAAAAAATAAGACAAAACATTCAGTAAAAAAAAGAAAGTTTTTCACGTTCACATGAACATTTTCCAGTTTTATTCACGTCCTGTTGCTTTGCTCAAAGAGGAAAAACATAAAAACGAATCATCATATTTTACAGTGTATTGTGATGAGTGACAGCTCCACCGTGGACTGTTGGAGATGGAAAGTGTGAAATCACTGAATCTTTTTCCTTACTGACATATGTTTGTTGTTGTTTGTTGTTTTGTTGTTGTGTGCTGACCATGACCTGGAACGTCCAACAGATCAGAAACCACAGATGTTCAGTGTCACGTGTCAAAGGTCAGTTATCTGACATCAGTGTCACCTGAGTCTCGTCTCCCTGTCTCTCTGTGTCCTCAGACTGTCGAATTTCATCCATGTGCTTCTCTACTCTGTTCTTCTCTTCTGTAATTCTTTTCATTTCATCACGTGCCATCTCAATTAGTTTCTCTGTGTTCGATTTCGGTTGATGATACTCTTCCTTTCTTTCATTCAGGTTCAGGGTGATGTTTGCCAGGATTTCCTTTAGCTTTGAGTATCCCTGTGCTTTGTTAGACGTCTGATCTCCATCCTTTTCTTCTACTTCTTTCTCCACTGAATGAAACTTCTCCTCAGTCTCCTGTGCTACTCTCTCTGCCTCCTCTGCTGCTGGAGTGAGTGTCTTTATGTGCTCCTCCACTTTTTTCAGAAAATCTATCGTGTTTGTCAAATGTGTCTGTTCCTTCTCTCTCTCTGACATCAACAGCTGATGTTCTGCAGTTTTCTTCTCTTGCTCATTTTCCTCCTGAAGCTTGATCTCTGTGGAAACAAGCAACAGGTTATGATGAAGAAACATGAACCTCCTTTCTGATTGTTCATGTTCTCACACTGTTTTTAACTTACTGATTTTGTTTTGTCTCCATTTCCAGACAAAAAATGCAACTGCAATAAAAAGCATGAGACACAGAACCACACTGGAGGTGATGGAAGCAGCACATTTAGGTGGAGGCAAGAAGAAATCATCTGAAATAAAAACAACAACAACAACAACAGGGTGTTTACAGAGAACCAACATCAGCTGATCAAAGTAAAACTGCTGGATGTAGAGTTTCAGAGATCGTCTGTACCTGGAACATGTGTCCGTGTCTCTCTGGTCTGGTTGATGTTCTTCTGTTGGACTCTGCAGGTGAAGCTGTTGCCGTGTCTCTGCTCCACAGTCACTGTGCTGCTGACAGTGTAGAGGTCATCAGGACGTCTGACCGTCCGTGTGGGTCCAGCAGACAGCAGCTTTCCCTCAGAGTCCAGCCAGAGGAGCTCAGGCTCTGGGAACCAGCCTGTGGACTCACACTGTAAAACCACTGCACCTCGGCCTGTATCGAGCCCTGAGAAGCTGATGAAAGGCAACGACACTGAAGCTGATGATGAGAGAGGAGAAATGTCCAGTCATGGTTTGATGTTCAGAATCAGAGGAGGATTTCACTGGATTTCCTGGGGAAATAAACATATGTTTGTGCACAAACAGTAAATGTTCACTTACCAACAATAAGCTCAATGTTGGTTTGACTCTTCATTTCAGGGATGAAGCATCTGTACGTTCCGTTATCTGAGATCTTTACAGCTGAGAGTTTCAGTGAAACGTCTCCGTGCTTCAGTTCGCTGATGAACAGTGACGTCCTTCCTCTGTAGGACGGATGCTGGTTAATCTCAAGTTCCTGACCCTCGTGCCACAGGAGGACAAATCTGGGCGTCAAGTCAGCTCTCGTCCACTCGAATGTCATGGAACCAACATCCATGGCAGGTTCCAGGTGACATGGCAAAGTGATGTCATCACCAAATGTCACAGTTATTGGTTCAGTTGGACCAATCACCTGAGACTGACCTGAGAAAAACAGAGAACCAGTAAATGAGAGAACAGTCTGTTAACAAACTATAAGCTGAGTAAGAATCTAACCTACAATAACAACTGTACATATATTCAGCAGATTTCAAAATAAAACCAATGGTTTCATTCAATACGTGTTACACAGAACACACACTAACATTTTTCATCATCATAAAAGAAATTACAAACAACATGAGCATGTACTACAAAACTACAAAACTACAAAACTACAAAGCCAAAGACCTGCAGAGTCTGTGTGTGAAGGATAAAATGCAGCTGATGAGTTTGCAGAGTTTAGTACCTGCATCAGAACATGTTAGGAGGAGAAAACACAGAGAGACCGGAGCCGTGAAGGAACAGAGCTGAGGTTTAAGACCAAACATCTTAAAGATCTGAAAAATTAAATAACATGAAGAAACAAGTTTCCCTCTTTCAACAAAAGAACATGTGAACAACAAAAAGAGCATTTGTAATAACCAGAACAACCAAATGTGAACTGTGAGCTGTGATACTTTAGTTTTCCCTCAACATTCAGCATGAATACAATCAGCTGCCACGTCCCTGTTCATGAACAGAGAGAAGAACGAAATTTAAAATTACAAATGAATTCTTGTTAAAGTTCACATACCTGTTGGTGCGTGTTAAAACTTCAGCTCAGCCCAGTGGAAATGAAGCTGCATGACCAAAGTCCTCAAATTCAAAAAGCTGTACTTTGACCCTGATCACCTGTAATCAGACCAGGTGTGTTCAGCTTTTTTTATGTTTGTTGGTATGTGCAACCCACAAACTGAGTTATTACATTATTCATTGTCCCACTATGACTCCAAAAGCTAAAGGCTGTAAAAAGTAATGTTTGTGTGTAGAAGGTGAATGACAAGCTGAACAGCTGCACATATATTTGTTCATTCATGGCTCATATTCCATAAAACACCCTGATTAGGTGCAATAACAATGTTCTGTAGCTTTTCCCATTTCCTGTCACCTTCAGGTGCACTGAAGCAAGAAACAAAAAATAAAAGAATAAAAGAATGTATGTGTGTGCCAGTCTCTACCAGCACTATCACACCTGTATTTTTTATTGGTCAGTAACTTGGTTCTAAAACCTTTTATGAGCTGATTAAACACCTAACCCTAACCCACAGAGCAGAGTTCTGTTTTTTTATTCGTACTCCATAAAAGACAAACTCAGACTGAAAGTGGAAGTTTAAGTGTTTAAAACATAAGAACAACCTGATGTTTGCTGCAAAGGTTCATGACAGCAATGATCAGAAAGACAGTAAGCAGCAGCTGTTTGTGGTGTTTAACAGAGCAAAGTCGGTGCCAGAGAGTTTGACTAATGGTTGGTTCATTAAAAACCTTAAAACTCACAAAGCAACTAAAGCAGCTTCTCTACCTGAAACCTTTAAATTAAATAATAAGGTGTAAAATGCATAAACTCTTCTCTCTCCTCTTTGGACACACCTTCTCATTCAGTCTTTATTTTTATTACTTCCTACATTGTAGATTCATACTGAAGAATCAAATCTATGAAGGAACACACGTGGAATTATGTAGTTTAACCAACCAGAATGTTTTATATTTTAGATTCTTCCAAGTCGCCACCTTTAGCTTTGATGACAGCTTTGCACACACTTCTCTCACTCAGTCTCATGAGGTCGTCACCTGGAATGGTTTTCAGGTAACAGCTGTGCCTCGTCAAGAGCTAATTTGTTGAATTTCTTGCCTTCTTCATTTATTTGAGACTATTAGTTGTGTTCGGACTGTTATAATCCATATTATGGCAAGAACCACTCAGCTAAGTGAAGGGAAACAACAGTCCATTACTTTAAGACATGAAGGTCAGTCAATACAAAAGATTTCAATAACTTTGAATGTTTCCTCAAGTGCAGTCACAAAAACCATCAAACGCTCTGATGAACCTGGCTCTCATGAGGACCGGCCCAGGAAAGGAAGACCAACAGTTACCTCTGCTGCAGAGGATGAGTTCATCAGTTACCAGCCTCAGAAACTGCAGATTAACAGCACATCAGATTAGAGTTCACATCAATGCTTCACAGAGTTTAAGTAGCAGACACACCTCAACATCAGCTGTTCAGAGGAGACCAACTGAATCAGGCCTTCATGGTCCAATTGCTGCAAAGAAACCACTGCTGAGGAAGGACAACAAGAAAAAGAGAATAGTTTGGGCCAAGAAACACAAGGAATGAACATTAGACCAGTGGAAATCTGTGCTTTGGTCTGATGAGTCCAAATATGAGATTTTTGGTTCCACCTGTGTGTCTATTTGAGACGCAAAAAAGGTGAGTGGATGGTTTCTACATGTGTGCACACCGTGAAGCTGTTAACTTAAAACTGTTACTTCTGTTTAAAATAATTATGTAATAAATGTTATCATCATAGCATCATATATACACATTCAGCGATGTTTTCACACTCAGTCTCATGATGTGTGTGATAAACATCATCCTTCAGCTGCTCCTGGGATAATAAATCCAGCTTTAACACTGGATCCTGTTTCATTACATTTCACTTGTTCTTTCTTTTTTCTACAACAACACGAGCAAACTCCTTCTTATTTGAAGAAAACAGATTTTATTCAGAAACTTTAATCAGTCTAACATCATTAATTCCTGTTTCCTGTCCTCTGGTCCCTAAACTTTGAGTGTCCTTACTGTGTTATGACATGTCTGCTACACTGCCCCTGAAATCTTCTCTATGTGTTCACCTGTTGGACTCTGATTTGCTTCTGTGTGTTTGGCTGCTCTGACCAGATTCAGTCCGACTTCTGTCTGTTGGTTATTTTACTGAGCAGAGTCTCTGTGGTTTCCAACAGTCTCTCTATGTCCAGTTTCTGCTGCTCATAAACTTTCTTCATCTCGTCCAGTTTCCACTGAGCCTTCAGCAACTCTTCTTTTGCTCTTAACACCTCTCTGTCTGTTGTTTCCCCCTTGAGTGACTCAAGCTTCTCCCTGTTCTCATCCTTCTCAGTCTTGACTTCCATGAGTATATTCTTGAGTTGTTCTCTCCGATTCTCCATTTCCCTCTTCAGTTCCTGTACTTCAGTAACCAGCTGTGTCATTTTGTCCAGTTCTTCATTCTTGTTTTGTAAGTCATGGTTGAGCAGAGTCATCCTTTCCTTCATCCGATCTTTCTGACCTTATGTGAAAAAAAGACATGATGTTGAATAAAATGCAGTATTTCAGCTCAGTGTCCATCGTTATTTGAAATACTGTGTATTGAATGAGTTGAATGATGAAACTGAAACACACAATATACTGTTTAATTCTGACATATGAAACATATGAAATATGTTTTTACTACAAACATGAACAAGCTTTGACTTACGTTTATATATGAATGCAACAATGAGCAGAAGTAAAATAACAAGAATCAGGCCAATGGGGGCATAAACCAAACCCTGGGAAATACAGATGTCTTTGGTAGAATTGGATCCAGCCATATTATTACCTGCTGAGAAAGAGCAGAAAGTTTTTATTGTGGTTCATTGGAAACAATCACATCTGGCAGGTCAACAATCATCAGATCAGTAAAGTGCAGAGGACTCTGGATCTCTGTGTTTGTTGTTCCACTTGACGTACGAGTTTCTCCCTCGACTGCTCTGTGTTTTTAAAAAATAAAACCTGAGTCTGTTCAAATACTGACAGATACTGTCACTGTGTTCAGAGGCTCACTGTTACAAAAACTAAAGCATCAAACAAGCAAACAAACAAGCAAGCAAACAAACGAACAAACAAACAAAGACTTCAGGAAACAGAATGATCTGAAAAGAAGACATAAGCACAAAAACCTGAAAAACAAAGAAGAAACATTTAGATTTTGGATTTAATGGATTTAATTCATCTGGATTCATTAGGTTTTGGTGACACAACCACTGAATGTTCAAATGATGGAATCACATGAAACTGTAAAGGAGGGAATTTAATGCTGTACAAAATCAGAAAGTAGGAGAGAAAACATGGAACACACCTCCAGGTTTGACTGATGTGTGTTAGTCAGGAGACAGAGGCTCAGTGCAGCTCTGAGGAATGATGAACTGGAAACCAGAGACAAAGTGTTAATGTTTGATGAACAGACCAGACGGAGAAGAAAAGCATTCTGGGATCATATTTACAGAAAATGATAAAACATAATCACCAGGACAAAGTTTGTTAACGACTCAGTAATGATGTAACGATCTTTAATGTAAATTAATATATTTTAAACTTTTTCATGCAACGACACAAAAACATAAATAACAGCAGCATTTAGAGGAAAATATCCACTTGATGACAAACCTGATTGATTTCCCACAGTTACAGTCGTCACAGTTAATGTTCTGTAGATAAAACTAGAATAAATAAAAAGTCAGCTTACCTGTGCGTCGTGTGCGACAGGTCGTCTAACTTCAGCTCAGCTCAGAGCGCAGTGAGCTTCAGGGACAAAGTCCTCAGATAAAATCCTCTGGACTTTCACACTGGTCATCTGTGATCATGTGATATCAGATGCTGCAGCTCCTCACATTAGATATTGGACTGTATGAACGATGATGTGTGAAAGTGTGTATGTGCCACATCCATCACACTTTAAGATGCATGCATTGGGATCTATGTACTATCAGTGATCGGCTTTTGTCCTTTGTCCTATTATGGGACATTAATCTCATGAGACACCTGCACACAGACAGATCTGCATCATCGCACCAACTTCAGCTCAGTTTGTAATAAAAGGTTTGATGTGACTGTTTCCTGGTACATTACTAATCCAAAGGATCCAGTTTCCTGAACAACGTCCAGCTTATCTTGACCTTTGTGTCCTTCTATTAAACATCAGCCTTCAGGTTTAACGTCCACTGAGCCAATAAAAACTGAGCAGTGATAAGAAAGAGGATCTGTATTTCTCATCTGTAGCAGCTCTGAAGTAAAGCAGGCTCTCTGACTGCAGAGGGCAGCAGGACGTCTGTCTGACCTCCACACAGAGGAAAACATAATCCTTTCCCAGGTTAAACAGAGTCAGTGTGAGCTGCTACAGGCCACAGTATGTTGTCTTACTGATGGACAGTAAAGGAATGGACACTGTGGTCCCTTCATTTAACAGGCACAGTACATGACTGATGTTTGAAATAAAACCTACAGAAATGATATTGAAATGATCTGATCACATTTTCCAGCTGGTTTTGTGATCCTGGAAATTCCTGCTCGTCCTGTGATGGAGGGAACTGATGTGATTCTTCACTGCACAAACAAGAAAACTCAGTCACAGCACATAACTGACTTCTACAAAGATGGATCCCTTCTCGAAACTTCGTATAGCAACAACATGATCATCCCACGTGTTTCAAAGTCTGATGAAGGACTCTACAAGTGCAGCATCTCTGGAGTGGGAGAATCACCAGCGAGCTGGCTAACTGTGTTAACACACAGTCCAGGTGAGTTGTTGTTTGTTGTGTATTTGCACAGTTTTACCAACATACATGATGAAAACATGTTTAATGTCTTTTTTCCAGATTCTAATGAAGAGAACAACCCAACAACAACAGTGCAAATCAGTAGTGTGATATGTCGGATACATCATGTTATGTCATTATGTTCATAGAAAACATCCATGTAACATTACATTTCATTCAAAACACAAAAAGACGTGTTAACCAATACTGGATGGGGTGCTGCCCTCATGGAGCGTACCCTTGCGAGGTCAGACAGCCAGCTAACATCAAACGACGAATGCGAGGCGACTTCTCGGTCACACACACACTGTCATTTAATTTTTGTAAAACTGAAATACAGCAGAAAAACTAACGAAAATCAGTATCCGCACAAAATATAACAAACAACAGTACACAGTTCGCAAAGTAAAATGGAGCTAGCAAGCAAGCTAAACTAAACAATACGCGAGTTAGCCGCTAACATAAAATGCTACAATCACAACACGCTAAACGTACCACTTTAAGCTACACACAAATAACACTCACAGACTGTAGTGGTCACAGTGTGTGAACATATCCACCAACTTTAAGACGACTCTACGTTACTGTCCTAACTGTTCACTCCCGTAACGTAGCTGAGCGGAGATACCAGTTACAATGTAGACAAGAAGAGCGCTCACTCTGTTTCCGTTTCAAAAACCAAGAAAGGAACCGAACACTCACTCTGACACAAATTACATGAACTAAAGAAAAAAATATATCTTTTACATTTTTACACTTTTTAACACTTAACATTTATGAACTTTAATATTATTTTTAATCTAAAGACATCACACATGGATTCCTATGAAATCTGGTACAGACGTTCACGTGTGTTCCTCACCAGGTGAATGGACTGTTTTCTGTCAGTGACACAACAGGTCAAAGTTCACACTCATCCATCACCTCAGTTAATGAGACTATGCCTCTGAAACGGATTCATTCTAACATGATTTTCAATCATTAATTGAGCAGTGATGTGAATTTCAAACATGTGTTTAAGCTCTTCATGCTCCATAAACTCATACAGACACTGTGAGCAGTGCACTGAAATCAGATAACCTGTCCTATGACTGCTTTACGTCCCTGTGTGTGGACACGTCTGTCAGCTGGGACTTTACTTCAACGCTCAAATACTAATAAAATAAATAAGAGTTAAAGCCATCAAGCTGTGTTGAGTCTTTGTGAAGGGTTGGTTGTGTGGTTCATCCTCATCATCAGTCTTCATCTGGGGCCTTTGGCTCGGTCACATCATCAGTGTCTATTCTGAGAGTGAGCAGTTTATTAGAGTGGAACCGTTAAAGCACCGTGTTCCACCTGTTCTGTCTGTTCACACGTCTGAAGACGCTGTTTAAAAACAGCGGCGTCTTCCTGTGGTCAGCTCCCAGCACGATGATCAAACCACCGACGTCCTGCTCGCAGACGCTGCCCTGAGGCTCGCTCTCATTCAGCTCATCTTTAAAGAACATGCAGAGCCCTCAGCTCAACTGACAAACAAAACCACACCACTGTTTCTGTGAGGACGGCGTCCTCAAGCCTTTATCACGCTTCAGCACAGACGTGGACAGAGGACGCACGTCTATAAGTCACAAAAAACTGTGTGTGTGTGTGTGTGTGTGTGTGTGTGTGTGTGTGTGTGTGTGTGTGTGTGTGTGTGTGTGTGTGTGTGTGTGTGTGTGAGGTGTTTGTTGAGTTGATCTCTCTCCGTGTGCAGTAAAGTGTCTCCTCACCTCTCACTGAGCTCTGTGGTCAAAGCCCTCAAATAAAATGATTTTGTACTTTGAACGTGTAATAAAATCACACACAGCTCCTCATGTTGGACATTTTACTGCCTGTTAATATTCACATATTTGAAAAAGCTTTTAAAAAGTGAAAGAAAAACTCATTTCCTAACATTGTTCATGTTGAACAAGTAACACGTTCACAAGTTAAAGTTTAAGCTGCACTCAGTTCTAATTCAGTTAAAATAAATCTTCTTCTTCTCGTCCTTTAAACAGCTGTTTTGTTCTTTCCTGCCACATAGTTGAACATTTTCAGATGTAATGATGCAGAGTGTGTGGATTTCCATCCAGATCATTGATGAACACATCAATTCAGATTTTACAACAGTCTCAGAGGGAATGAATGAATGAATTCATCAGTGGTTTAATATTTAAAGCCGTTCCTGGATGAGCTGCTGGATGATATGAGAAGATGAAACGATTCAGCCTAACTTCTCTTCTTCTTCGTCCTTCATTCTGTGTGTTCTTGTAACCAGAATCTCCATCAGCCTCTCATTGTTCAGTAGCTGTGTCTCAGTATGTTTCTTTCTTTCATCCAGTTTCCACTGAGCTTGTAATAAGTTTCCTTTCTCTTTTAAAAGTTCCTCCATTTTGTCAGACGTCTTCCCTCTCTCAGTTATTTCCTGATCCAGTGACTGAAGACTCTGCTTGTTTTCTGTCCTCTTCCTCTCCACCTTCAGCAGCTGGAGCTTGAGGTGACCCCTCTGGTTCTCCAGCTCAGCCTTCACCTCCATCAGTGTAGAAACAACAGCTTCCTTCTCTCTTTTCACTGACTCCTGTTTAAGCTGCATATTTTTCTTCACCAACTTTGCTTTCTTTCCTTTTGTGGAGGAACAATGTGAACATTCAAGAAATATTAGAAATAATACCAATAATACTAATCATCATTTCTGAATCACATTAATGACTCATTCATAAATGAATCCCACTGCATGTCACCAAACATTAAAAAACACTTACGTTCCCATGTATGCATGGAATAAAGAGTGAGGATGACACCAAAAGTCACGTCAAAGTATTCCATGTGACGAAACACTGAGAAAATGGATGCAACTTTCTGAGCTGGAGAGAAAGAAGAGCAACAAGAAAGTTTACAGTGAACTTCTCCAGTGACAGTTAGTGTTGCTATAGTAACCTGTTACAGAAAAGCATCTGTCAGACTGAAGGAACGTTCACGTTCTGGTTCAGGAGAAAGTTAGCGTTTGTTTTTTAAACAGGAAGCATCAGTGTAAACAGATGAAAAACTCTGAATACAGAAAACATCCCACACTGAGGGGATCCAAGCTTTAAGGCAGAGATTTTCAAAATAATACATCACAGTAAAACCAAAACCAAGCTGAGCTCAGCACAGCTGTGTTGTTCTCACCTCCACATGTGTGGATAAGAAGAATGAAGAGAGTGCTGAGGGGAATCGATGCACTGAGGACAGTCAGAGCCGGTTTAAAGAGCAGCTGCTCCTGAAATCAAACTGAAACTGGTTAGAGCTTTGATTTTTATTTACAATCCTCCTGATCCACTCAATGAACAGCGGTCGGCCGGAAGGTCAACCAATCATAGAGCTGTGCATCTGAACGTTGTTTCCTCTAGACACTGAATGGAGTGATGCAGCTGTTCATAAAAACTGAGTCTTGAACATTATTTAGCTTCAGTGAAGAGCAGCAACATAGAATATACTGTGAGAGAGTGGAATAAAAATGTCATCCTCTCTCTCTCTCTCTCTCTCTCTCTCTCTCTCTCTTTCTCTCTCTCTCTCTCTCTCTCTCTCTCTGTCTCTCTCTCTGTCCTACCTGTTGAAGTTGCAGCCTGAGTTCATCTGTCACATTCCTCAGTTCCATTGAAGCAGTAAAGGATTTTTCCTGCTCTTTCACTTTGATTTGTGACTGTTTTTGAAACAGCGAATTTCTCTTTTCATGATATTTTCCCTCATCTTTTGGGAAATGGTCTAAAATTAAACAAGACAGAAAAACACATTAGCACAGTGATGAAAAACACTGAAGCAAACATGAACGGCACAGTACGACCACACAGCTGTGACGTGATCAGAACTTAAACACTGAAAAGTTAATCATTTTAATAAAATCTCATATCATCAGAACCAATGAGAGACGTTACTCACAGTTCCACGTGGAAAAAGCCAATACAGCTGCAAGAGCAGACAGGAACTTATACTGCATGATGATGATACAACACGTTGAACTGGACGAGACAAAATCAGCTGGAAGGATAAAACGAAGCAACATGGCACTAACATATGGCTCTGACAGAACAAACCAAACCTGCTCACGGCTGCATGCCGCCTGCACGCTGTGTAAACCCAGACTTTAAAAAACAGCCCCTGTATATTTGGTTTTCAGTTTTACGTCGATAATAAAGTTGAGGAGTCAAACTGGAGATTTTCTAAACACAAATATTTAGATTAGAGAGGAACAGTTATAAAATCTCCATCCCGTGACAGCATCTGTATAAAAGACTTTTTGTATCACTGCTGATTGTTGTACAACTTAAACAGAAAAAGAATTTAGAAGAATTGAATTTTCTGCTCACATACCTGCTGTGTGCATCAAAATCACCTCATCTCAGAGCGACGTGCATCTCACTGTCAGAGTCCTCCAATAAAATAAACCGTACTTTAATCCCTGTAATCAGAGAAGGTGTGTTCATGTTTTATTTTTCCCGCCTTTCTGTGGCAGCTTTTGATCCAAAGGATTTAGTTTCCTGAACGACGTCCAGCTTATCTTGACCTTTGTGTCCTTCTATTAAACATCAGCCTTCAGGTTTAACATCCACTGAGCCAATAAAAACTGAGCAGTGATAAGAAAGAGGATCTGTATTTCTCATCTTTAGCAGCTCTGAAGTAAAGCAGGCTCTCTGACTGCAGAGGGCAGCAGGACGTCTGTCTGACCTCCACACAGAGGAAAACATAATCCTTTCAGAAAGCTGAGTCCTTCTGGACTGATGTTCAGCTCTGGACAGATTCCTACCTCAGACTTTGTCCCCTCAAAAATCCAAAGTCCTGTCATTTGTGTAAATCACATTTAATCTGTATCAGACTGGAAAAGGAAAAGATGTTTAATGTCTACAGTAACTGATCCAGTCCCCTGGTGTCCATCTGAGCTGTCAGATGGACACCTGACTGAAGCAGGACAGGAGAAGTGTGACAACGTCACAAAACCTCTGAACTTGGTCCAGAGGAAGTTTGGGTCAACAGTGTGAGGACACAGGAGACAGGAGACCACTTCTTGTTTCCCATTCCCCACCAGCAGATTGACATTTGTAACGTCTCTAACAATCAACAGCAGAAATAAGAGGAACAGGAAGAGGAGGTTCTGACCGACATGATGTTTGAGCTTCAGTCAGATGCTCAGACAGTCTGCAGCAAGACGTCATGGAGGCTTCAGCTCTCTGTATCAGGCTGTGTAAGTACTAAGGCTGTCTCACTGTCCTCCATTTATCCTTTTAGCTCACAGACGTGTGTGTGTGTTCTGTCAGATGAGCAGCTCTTTTCATTTGTTCTCCAGTGATGGGTGTGTTGGTCCTGCTGGTCGACCACAGTCCCTGTGCTCAGAGAGCTGGTAAGTTGGACAGTATCAGCTTTGAGCAGCTTTGAGAATCTAAACTCTCTTACTTTAATTGCTTTCTCTCTCTGTCTCTGTCTCAGACGCAGCTTTTCCTCATGTTGATCCAGACAGACTTCAGTTTTTTGAGTACGAGTCTGTCTCTGTACGCTGTGAGCAGACTGTTGGATTCCCTGAATGGAGACTGATGAAGAAATTCAATAATATAATTCCAACAAACTCCAGGAACTGGAACACATCAGCACCATCGTGGAACATTGATCCTGCTTTGGAGAGACACAGTGGAGAGTACTGGTGTGAAACTGAAGCAGGACAGAGGAGCGGTGC
This sequence comes from Toxotes jaculatrix, assembly GCF_017976425.1. Lineage (NCBI taxonomy): Eukaryota > Metazoa > Chordata > Actinopteri > Toxotidae > Toxotes > Toxotes jaculatrix. The sequence continues at coordinate 874,454 of NC_054416.1, read as the reverse complement.
CGTCAACATCTCTGTCACTGGTGCGTTTAGAAAATTAGGAATGAAGAGTTTTGAAATGATCCAGTTTTAGTCTTGATTCTGACTCATTGTAAAATTCAGCAGGGAAACAAATTCAAGGCTGAACCTGGGCTCAGTGTTCAGGTTAAACAGAGTCAGTGTGAGTGTTACTGATGGACAGTAAAGGAATGGACACTGTGGTCCCTTCATTTAACAGGCACAGTACATGACTGATGTTTGAAATAAAACCTACAGAAATGATATTGAAATGATCTGATCACATTTTCCAGCTGGTTTTGTGATCCTGGAAATTCCTGCTCGTCCTGTGATGGAGGGAACTGATGTGATTCTTCACTGCAGAAGCAAGAAAACTCAGTCACAGTACATAACTGACTTCTACAAAGATGGATCCCTTCTCGAAACTTTGTATAGCAACAACATGACCATCACACGTGTTTCAAAGTCTGATGAAGGACTCTACAAGTGCAGCATCCCTGGAGTGGGAGAATCACCAGCGAGCTGGCTAACTGTGTTAACACACACTCACACTCCAGGTGAGTTGTTGTTTGTTGTGTATTTGCACAGTTTTATCAACATACATGATGAAAACATGTTTAATGTCGTTCAGACGTGTTTAGGGAGCAGGTCTAAAGTGAGCTGAGGTCTGGAACTGGAACTGCAGCTGTTTGAAGACAAGCTGCTGAAACAAGTGACCTTTAAATTCATCTGTTGTTGCTGCTGTTTCTGTTAATGATGAATCTAAACTCTCTTACTTTAATTGCTTTCTCTCTCTGTCTCAGACTCAGACGCAGCTTTTCCTCATGTTGATCCAGACAGACTTCAGTTTTTTGAGTTCGAGTCTGTCTCTGTACGCTGTGAGCAGACTGTTGGATTCCCTGAATGGAGACTGATGAAGAAATTCAATAAAATAATTCCAACAAACGCCTGGAACTGGAACACATCAGCACCATCATGGAACATTTATCCTGCTTTCGAGAGACACAGTGGAGAGTACTGGTGTGAAACTGAAGCAGGACAGAGGAGCGGTGCCGTCAACATCTCTGTCACTGGTGCGTTTAGAAAATTAGGAATGAAGAGTTTTGAAATGATCCAGTTTTAGTCTTGATTCTGACTCATTGTAAAATTCAGCAGGGAAACAAATTCAAGGCTGAACCTGGGCTCAGTGTTCAGGTTAAACAGAGTCAGTGTGAGTGTTACTGATGGACAGTAAAGGAATGGACACTGTGGTCCCTTCATTTAACAGGCACAGTACATGACTGATGTTTGAAATAAAACCTACAGAAATGATATTGAAATGATCTGATCACATTTTCCAGCTGGTTTTGTGATCCTGGAAATTCCTGCTCGTCCTGTGATGGAGGGAACTGATGTGATTCTTCACTGCAGAAGCACGAAAACTCAGTCACAGCACATAACTGACTTCTACAAAGATGGATCCCTTCTCGGGACTTTGGATAGCCGCGACATGATCATCCCACGTGTTTCAAAGTCTGATGAAGGACTCTACAAGTGCAGCATCTCTGGAGTGGGAGAATCACCAGCGAGCTGGCTAACTGTGTTAACACACAGTCCAGGTGAGTTGTTGTTTGTTGTGTATTTGCACAGTTTTACCAACATACATGATGAAAACATGTTTAATGTCTTTTTTCCAGATTCTATTGAAGAGACTCAAAGTTGGTCCCTGAATCTTCTCACCGTGCTGTGGATTGTTGCCTCTGGTTTGTTGGTAACAGGAATACTTCTCTGTTGGCACAAAGGTACAACAACCCAACAACAACAGTGCAAATCAGCAGTGTGATATGTTGGATACATCATGTTATGTCATTATGTTCATAGAAGACATCCATGTAACATTACATTTCATTCAAAACACATTTATTTTCTTTCTCCCTGCTTCCACTCCTCCTCTCTCTCTGTGCTTCTCTCTGACACAATGTCAGTTTTCTTCATTTCCAGTTTTTCCATTGATTCGTTTTCTTCTTGTAGGTCATCTGCTGTCGGCCTGCGTCTCATCTCAAACATCAGCTCCAGCTTCACAACCACATGAAGCTGCTACAGGTGAGAAATACCAACCAAGGAAGGAAGGTAGAGTTCTGTCAGTGACACAACAGGAACCTCAACTTTAACGCTAAGCTAACATGCTAACATGAGCATGCAACACTGATATAATACATTAAAACCTGAGAGTTTATCATGCTAACATGCTAAATGCTTTTATGTTCATATGCTAGCATTAGCATGCTAACATTTTTAACTGAATGCAGTTTGGTGAGGCTGCACATGAGTATATTAACATGTTAGCAACATGCATGTTAAAAAGCACACAGTAAAGCCTCGTGGAGAACCCAGCCTCGCTAAGTCTCATTTCCTTCTTCCTTTTAGCTGCACAGAAATCTGCCTTCATCTCTGCCTCATCAAGCTCTTTCTTCTGTTCTTTTGTTGTGTGTCAGTCTCAGGAGAGGACAGCGTCGCTGAGCCAGTCCACGCCACTTATACTGCTGTCAGGAAACAGAGGAAGAAGAGAGGTACATGATTTCATACTGATTTCATACTGATTTCACTGACATACAGAATATAATGCTCTAATTCTCATGGTGCACATGTACAATACATTTTTATCATGATAGAAAAGCTCGACAGTGAAAAACACAAACATCATGTTGTTTCATCATCAGGTGCTGAAGCTTCAGTTGATCCAGAAAAAGCAACATATGCTGTTATTAATCACCAGATGATGAAGAAAGGTACTTTACATGATGTTCACTGTCTCTGTGGGTATTTTCGACCTGCTATATTTCCACATACCCACACTGATGAGATATTTTCAGAGATCTGTCTGCAGAACTCTGGGTTCTGTTCAAAGGTGCAGGCGATAACACACATGAGAAACCACAGGCTGAAGCAAAGGGCTGCTCAGCAGCTTTATTTAGCTTCATCTACAGCACAACACGCTCAGATGGAAAGTTAAAAAAATAAAAGCAGCTTTGTTTATAGCACATTTCAAACTCACAGTTTCCCCTAAACCAGAACCAGAAGTGTCCAGACCAGGTGGCAGACCACCTTTACCAGAAGAGAACGTCATCTATTCTAAAATCAACTACTGGTAAGAAGCTGCATGATGTTAGAGTTCAGTATGTTCACACACTCAGCCAAGTTACAGCCACAGGGTTTTTCTAAGCCTCTGTCCCACTGTCACAGTCCATCCTATGTAAAGAAGCGCTCAGTGACTCAGCTGTCTGAGGCATCGCAGGTCCACTTCACTGTGGCTCGACCTCATGCTGCTGTTCCATGGACTGTGAACCTGAAACCTGACCTCTCTCAGTGTGTTGTGCTGTTGTTGTCTTAGTTTCTGTGTGTCCTGGTTTACAGGCCCCTGGGACCTGGATGAAGGACTGAGGACATGATGTCTTCAGAGCTCTGCTGCTGTGTTTTCATCATCAGCTTTTCTTTGCTTTATCGTTGCTGATTTTCAATCATTAATTGAGCAGTGATGTGAATTTCAAACATGTGTTTAAGCTCTTCATGCTCCATAAACTCATACAGACACTGTGAGCAGTGCACTGAAATCAGATAACCTGTCCTATGACTGCTGTACGTCCCTGTGTGTGGACACGTCTGTCAGCTGGGACTTTACTTCAATGCTCAAATACTAATAAAATAAATAAGAGTTAAAGCCGTCAAGCTGTGTTGAGTCTTTGTGAAGGGTTGGTTGTGTGGTTCATCCTCATCATCAGTCTTCATCTGGGGCCTTTGGCTCGGTCACATCATCAGTGTCTATTCTGAGAGTGAGCCGTTTATTAGAGTGGAACCGTTAAAGCACCGTGTTCCACCTGTTCTGTCTGTTCACACGTCTGAAGACGCTGTTTAAAAACAGCGGCGTCTTCCTGTGGTCAGCTCCCAGCACGATGATCAAACCACCGACGTCCTGCTCGCAGACGCTGCCCTGAGGCTCGCTCTCATTCAGCTCATCTTTAAAGAACATGCAGAGCCCTCAGCTCAACTGACAAACAAAACCACAGTTTCTGTGAGGACGGCGTCCTCAAGCCTTTATCACGCTTCAGCACAGACGTGGACAGAGGACGCACGTCTATAAGTCACAAAAAACTGTGTGTGTGTGTGTGTGTGTGTGTGTGTGTGTGTGTGTGTGTGTGTGTGTGTGTGTGTGTGAGGTGTTTGTTGAGTTGATCTCTCTCCGTGTGCAGTAAAGTGTTTCCTCACCTCTCACTGAGCTTTGTGGTCAAAGCCCTCAAATAAAATGATTTTGTACTTTGAACGTGTAATAAAATCACACACAGCTCCTCATGTTGGACATTTTACTGCCTGTTAATATTCACATATTTGAAAAAGCTTTTAAAAAGTGAAAGAAAAACTCATTTCCTAACATTGTTCATGTCAAACAACACGTTAACAAGTTAAGTAACAAGTTTAAGCTGCACTCAGTTCTAATTCAGTTAGAATAAATCTTCTTCTTCTCTCATTTTCATGCAGCTGCACTTTGTTGATGCTAATCAAATAGTTTTTGTGCCTTAATGTAAAAGTGTGGAATCAGCTCTGAAAAGCTGATTTCCATCAATTTTGAAAGGTACTGACAAAACTGTGTCTTCCTGCTGCTGCAAACATCACATCAGAAAACTGATGCTCTCGCCTGATTTTACTTTTTATACTCATTCAGCTGCGCTGTGGCAAGGAACGCTTCAGGAAATCATTCTTACCGTTTGCAATAAAACTGTATAACAGCTCACCTCTGTGTGACAGATGAACACTTCAGCACAACTGTGAGTTCACTGTTACAACTATTGTCCATAACTATATCCATCTATCCATCTATCTATCTATCCATCTATCCATCTATCTGTCTATCTGTCATCTATCCATCTATCCATCTATCCATCTGTCTATCTATATGTGAATCTGTAAAAAGTTCTTGTTTTACAAACAGAGAACCAAGAATTTCTGAGTTCTCCAGAAGTTAGAAGCTCAATTCAAAACCCCACTGACATTTGTAACGTCACTAACAATCAACAGCAGAAATAAGAGGAACAGGAAGAGGAGGTTCTGACCGACATGATGTTTGAGCTTCAGTCAGATGCTCAGACAGTCTGCAGCAAGACGTCATGGAGGCTTCAGCTCTCTGTATCAGGCTGTGTAAGTACTAAGGCTGTCTCACTGTCCTCCATTTATCCTTTTAGCTCACAGACGTGTGTGTGTGTGTGTGTGTTCTGTCAGATGAGCAGCTCTTTTCATTTGTTCTCCAGTGATGGCTGTGTTGGTCCTGCTGGTCGACCACAGTCCCTGTGCTCAGAGAGCTGGTAAGTTGGACAGTATCAGCTTTGAGCAGCTTTGAGAATCTAAACTCTCTTACTTTAATTGCTTTCTCTCTCTGTCTCAGACTCAGACGCAGCTTTTCCTCATGTTGATCCAGACAGACTTCAGTTTTTTGAGTACGAGTCTGTCTCTGTACGCTGTGAGCAGACTGTTGGATTCCCTGAATGGAGACTGATGAAGAAATTCAATAATATAATTCCAACAAACTCCAGGAACTGGAACACATCAGCACCATCGTGGAACATTGATCCTGCTTTGGAGAGACACAGTGGAGAGTACTGGTGTGAAACTGAAGCAGGACAGAGGAGCGGTGCCGTCAACATCTCTGTCACTGGTGCGTTTAGAAAATTAGGAATGAAGAGTTTTGAAATGATCCAGTTTTAGTCTTGATTCTGACTCATTGTAAAATTCAGCAGGGAAACAAATTCAAGGCTGAACCTGGGCTCAGTGTTCAGGTTAAACAGAGTCAGTGTGAGTGTTACTGATGGACAGTAAAGGAATGGACACTGTGGTCCCTTCATTTAACAGGCACAGTACATGACTGATGTTTGAAATAAAACCTACAGAAATGATATTGAAATGATCTGATCACATTTTCCAGCTGGTTTTGTGATCCTGGAAATTCCTGCTCGTCCTGTGATGGAGGGAACTGATGTGATTCTTCACTGCACAAACAAGAAAACTCAGTCACAGCACATAACTGACTTCTACAAAGATGGATCCCTTCTCGGGACTTTGGATAGCAACAACATGACCATCACACGTGTTTCAAAGTCTGATGAAGGACTCTACAAGTGCAGCATCTCTGGAGTGGGAGAATCACCAGCGAGCTGGCTAACTGTGTTAACACACACTCACACTCCAGGTGAGTTGTTGTTTGTTGTGTATTTGCACAGTTTTATCAACATACATGATGAAAACATGTTTAATGTCGTTCAGACGTGTTTAGGGAGCAGGTCTAAAGTGAGCTGAGGTCTGGAACTGGAACTGCAGCTGTTTGAAGACAAGCTGCTGAAACAAGTGACCTTTAAATTCATCTGTTGTTGCTGCTGTTTCTGTTAATGATGAATCTAAACTCTCTTACTTTAATTGCTTTCTCTCTCTGTCTCTGTCTCAGACGCAGCTTTTCCTCATGTTGATCCAGACAGACTTCAGTTTTTTGAGTTCGAGTCTGTCTCTGTACGCTGTGAGCAGACTGTTGGATTCCCTGAATGGAGACTGATGAAGAAATTCAATAAAATAATTCCAACAAACTCCAGGAACTGGAACACATCAGCACCATCATGGAACATTTATCCTGCTTTCGAGAGACACAGTGGAGAGTACTGGTGTGAAACTGAAGCAGGAGAGAGGAGCGGTGCCGTCAACATCTCTGTCACTGGTGCGTTTAGAAAATTAGGAATGAAGAGTTTTGAAATGATCCAGTTTTAGTCTTGATTCTGACTCATTGTAAAATTCAGCAGGGAAACAAATTCAAGGCTGAACCTGGGCTCAGTGTTCAGGTTAAACAGAGTCAGTGTGAGTGTTACTGATGGACAGTAAAGGAATGGACACTGTGGTCCCTTCATTTAACAGGCACAGTACATGACTGATGTTTGAAATAAAACCTACAGAAATGATATTGAAATGATCTGATCACATTTTCCAGCTGGTTTTGTGATCCTGGAAATTCCTCCTCGTCCTGTGATGGAGGGAACTGATGTGATTCTTCACTGCACAAACAAGAAAACTCAGTCACAGCACATAACTGACTTCTACAAAGATGGATCCCTTCTCGGGACTTTGGATAGCAACAACATGACCATCACACGTGTTTCAAAGTCTGATGAAGGACTCTACAAGTGCAGCATCTCTGGAGTGGGAGAATCACCAGCGAGCTGGCTAACTGTGTTAACACACAGTCCAGGTGAGTTGTTGTTTGTTGTGTATTTGCACAGTTTTACCAACATACATGATGAAAACATGTTTAATGTCTTTTTTCCAGATTCTATTGAAGAGACTCAAAGTTGGTCCCTGAATCTTCTCACCGTGCTGTGGATTGTTGCCTCTGGTTTGTTGGTAACAGGAATACTTCTCTGTTGGCACAAAGGTACAACAACCCAACAACAACAGTGCAAATCAGCAGTGTGATATGTTGGATACATCATTTATGTCATTATGTTCATAGAAAACATCCATGTAACATTACATTTCATTCAAAACACAAAAAGACGTGTTAACCAATACTGGATGGATTCCTGTGAAATCTGGTACAGACGTTCAACAGGTCAAAGTTCACACTCATCCATCACCTCAGTTAATGAGACTACGTCTCTGAAACCGATTCATTCTAATGAACCTCAACTTTAACGCTAACATGCTAACATGCTAAACGCTTTTATGTAAATTTTTAGCTGAATGCAGTTTGGTGAGGCTGCACATGAGCATATTAGCATGTTAGCTACATATGCAGTTTATAGCACATTTCAAACTCACAGTTTCCCCTAAACCAGAACCAGAACTGTTCAGACCAGGTGCCAAACCACCTTTACCAGAAGAGGATGACGTCTATTCTCAAGTCGTCTACAGGTAAGACTGAAGCTGATGCATGATGTTACAGTTCAGTATGTTCACACACTCAGCCAAGTTACAGCCACAGGGTTTTTCTAAGCCTCTGTCCCACTGTCACAGTCCATCCTATGTAAAGAAGCGCTCAGTGACTCAGCTGTCTGAGGCATCGCAGGTCCACTTCACTGTGGCTCGACCTCATGCTGCTGTTCCATGGACTGTGAACCTGAAACCTGACCTCTCTCAGTGTGTTGTGCTGTTGTTGTCTTAGTTTCTGTGTGTCCTGGTTTACAGGCCCCTGGGACCTGGATGAAGGACTGAGGACATGGTGTCTTCAGAGCTCTGCTGCTGTGTTTTCATCATCAGCTTCTCTTTGCTTTATCGTTGCTGATTTTCAATCATTAATTGAGCAGTGATGTGAATTTCAAACATGTGTTTAAGCTCTTCATGCTCCATAAACTCATACAGACACTGTGAGCAGTGCACTGAAATCAGATAACCTGTCCTATGACTGCTGTACGTCCCTGTGTGTGGACACGTCTGTCAGCTGGGACTTCAACGCTCAAATACTAATAAAATAAATAAGAGTTAAAGCCGTCAAGCTGTGTTGAGTCTTTGTGAAGGGTTGGTTGTGTGGTTCATCCTCATCATCAGTCTTCATCTGGGGCCTTTGGCTCGGTCACATCATCAGTGTCTATTCTGAGAGTGAGCCGTTTATTAGAGTGGAACCGTTAAAGCACCGTGTTCCACCTGTTCTGTCTGTTCACACGTCTGAAGACGCTGTTTAAAAACAGCGGCGTCTTCCTGTGGTCAGCTCCCAGCACGATGATCAAACCACCGACGTCCTGCTCGCAGACGCTGCCCTGAGGCTCGCTCTCATTCAGCTCATCTTTAAAGAACATGCAGAGCCCTCAGCTCAACTGACAAACAAAACCACAGTTTCTGTGAGGACGGCGTCCTCAAGCCCTTATCACGCTTCAGCACGGACGTGGACAGAGGACGCACGTCTATAAGTCACAAAAAACTCAAGCACAGGACCGAGGACAGGAAACAGCACAGTGCACACAGAGAATGGACCAAACAAACTGAGCTTCTCTCTCCTTCACCCAACCACATCACTCCGTTCCTTCATGTAAACACCAGAACTCACCAGGTGTCGCCCATTGTCCCCCGTGACTATAACATTTCTGGCAGTTATACCTAAAAGTCGTGTGTGTGTGTGTGTTTGGTCCCTGTCTTCCTGTATTGTGCTGTCACTCTCGACTTTGCCACGAGATGATGCCAAACTCTCCTGTTTTGCAAAAATACTGTCTATGAACTTCTTGAAGGTGTCTGGTTAGTGAGGATGAAACCAGCTCATCAGCAGGTCAGAGCTAGTTAGCCACACATGCTAAGGTTAGCAGGTCACATCAGTCACATGGTTTAATCCGTCTCTTACACTTCCACACTTGTGCTTTCGGTTTTGGAACGGCGACGTGGACCTGCCGCACCTGCCAGCTGTGCATCTGTGATTGGACGGTATCCGTTCGGGGGTGTGGTTTAGCTAATGATCAGCTGGGACCATCCCTGAAACTCAAACACAAAGACAAAGGAGAGACAAAGCTAAAGGCCGCGGGTCAGCCAGAGGGCAGCCACGAGTAACGTGTCGGTTACAGTGACCTAAACCTGCTCTGACCTGTGGCTTCACTTACTCACTGGTACTGATACTAATATGATTAAAACCTGATTTTACAGCAGGACAACAGACAGCAGCGTGGGGGACAGGCTACTCACTGGGTTTTAAGGATGATACTTGAACATCCAGATACAAACATATCAGTCACTGGATATTATAGCTTATATTGCATGTGCTGGATATTTTCATTTGATATAATCCAACCAGACTCAAGAGGTTAGTGTTTACTTGCAAAAATAGTCTGTAACCCAGATACGCACAAAAGCAGGTTGTGAAACAGGAGCAACTTCAGATAAGAACAAATTTTGATGCGTGGCTCTGTTTTAAATATTTCTTTTGATCCTAAAGTTACAAGTAACCTGAAAACCAGAAGCCACAAGCAACAACGAGGCAAGACAAGCAGTCTGGGAAACGGTGAAACAATGAGACGCCGCGAAGAATGAAGTGAAAAGCCCAAATAAAAAAAAAGATGCAACCCTAAACTCATCATGATCACAATGGTCTGAGAGAGAATGGCTGCCTGCTGCTGATACAGTTCACAATCATATATCCATCTCAGCAGGTTTGCTGGGTTACACTGATGAAAAGAGTCATTGTTGGTTTAACGTTTGACCTCAGAGCCTTGGTTCAGGTATTAGCTGTAAGTATCTGAGATCTGCAGGATAAAAAGCAGAGCAGCAGCTGAGGCTGATCATCACACCTCATCACGCCAGCTGATCCTGAATCAGGTGATTCTACTTCACATTCCTTATTTTTTATTAATATTACCTGATTTAACTGCAGACAAACAGACTCTGTAAATGTGGAATATATTTTGACAAATTTATATTTTATTTGCCAACAAAATGTTCAGTCTGTTCGAGGTGGAGTTTATTCTAACGGCTTCACATTCTGCTGGATGGTTTCTTCTGTAAGTGCTGATGGTTTACTGGTTAAAACATGTACCATGACAAGTTCATACATGTGTATACGTCAAAGTCAGCGTGGCCTGTGTTCCAGCAGTGTGTTACACATCCACGAAAGACGCTTCCCTGTCCTGCTGGAAGAATCTGCAGGACGTGAAGAGCTGACTGAAAACCTGTGGGTCATAAGAAGCATAATGACTGAATTCTTTCAAGTAGAAGTGAAGTATTTGCATAAACTGGAGCTGATGATGATGGTGATGGTGATGATGGTGATGATGATGATGATGATGGTGATGATGCAGAGGTTGATGGTTTCCATGGATGGACCATGTTGTGTTCAGAAAGATGTTTGACTTCTTAGTTCCCTTTGTGTTGACAGGCTCGACTGCCTCCTCATCTTCATCACCTTCATCATCACCATGAAGGTGCTCAGTGTGTGTCTCACCCTCCTCACCCTCCTCACCCTGAGCCGAGCCGTCCCGCTCAACTCCACCGGCTTAGCCTTCAGGCACACGGGCCACTGCGAGTACGAGAGGCAGCGCTGCTCCAACCTGATCGGAGCCTTCTGCCCGAGGTGCGACGCCAGCGGGAACTTCCTGCCGCAGCAGTGCTCGGCGTCCACCGGGTACTGCTGGTGCGTCGACCCCGTCAGTGGAGCGGAGATACCGAACACGCAGACGCCGCCGGGGAGCGTTCCTGTCGACTGCAGTGAGTGATACATGACACATGAGACTATCTGTACATGGAGGATTAGAACTAAAAGCAAAATGCTGCTTACACCTTAATGCATCAGTAATAAGGATAATCCAGTCACCCTGGCAGGGTCATCCTGTCACCTCATCAGTATTTTTACTTCAGACATATTGAACTGCTGATATTTTATTATTATAAATTCTGTTATAACGCAGGACTGTTACTTCTCCTGGAGTATTCTAAGCTGTGGTGTTACTGCTTGAACTAAAGTAAATGATCTGATCACTTATTCCACCATTGATCCTCAGTCCCAATCCTTTAATCCTTTCATCAATCAATAGCAACATTATGATCACGTGTCTATCAAAACTCAAGCAAACTTTGAAAGGAGCCTGGCGCCACCTGCTGGCGGAGTCCAGAGATGATCAGCAGTTTAACTACAAATGATCTGAAAGATGCTGAAATTCTAAAACACAACATGTTCACACAAAATGGCGACTGCAGTTATTTAACCATAACCTGTGCAGAATATATGTTTGCAGACAAAGCAAACTACTGCCCCTATGGCTGGAGCCACTATGGAAAAAGGTGTTTCATCTTCATCAATGCCCCGAAGACCTGGACTGAAGCTGAGGTGAGGACTGGTGGAAGGACATGGACAAAAACCTAATTTCACAGAGCAGGTAACGTACTGGTGACTCAGCTTGTTCTCTTTCCTCCAGATTTACTGCCAGTTTGATGGAGCCAACCTGGCGTCAGTCCACAGCTATGAGGAGAATCACTTCGTCATGTCTTTGACCAGAGGAAACACCTACGACTTCCCCGAGGCCTGGATCGGCGGCTCTGATGTCATACACGTATGGACACCCTTTGGTTTATTAACTTACAGATGTTGTTACTGGAGGTTTTAAAGCCCAAACCTAAAACATCCTCCCACGTCCAGTGTGAGCTTGATATTATGGAAGGCAGAAACTGATATTAGAGAATTATCTTTACAAAATTCCTTCAACTGCACTTTCTTTTCTTTTCTGTATAAATCTTTGTGCCTCTGTCCGTAGCCCGGCTTCTGGATGTGGAGTGACGGCTCCAAGTTTGACTATGAAAACTGGTACGACGAACACCACGATGAGGAGGAAGGCTCCTGCCTGAAGATGAATTATGAATGTAATAAACTACACACACACACACACACACACAGGCAGCCATTCACCTAACTTCAGAATCACCACAGTCGCCTTTTTCTGCTTGAAGATAAAGTCGAGCGTCTCTGTCTGCCTGTCGTTGTGCAGATGACCTGAAGTGGTTTCACAGTCCCTGTAACGAGTCTTATCCCTTTGTCTGTGCCAAGAAGTGCTGAGCTCAGACCCGACCACCAGCAGCCGAATCAAGGTCCTAAAACTTCTGTCACCAACAGATGGTGCAACATTCTCAAAGATGTTTCCTCTCTTGTTTCTGTTAAATATGATTGGTAGATCTCATACACGCAGCTTCTACAGGCTGATGTTCTTTGCACAGTTGAGTCTACTCCAGATACTGAACCTAATCCACCAGCAAAGATCAGAGCTGACTGTCGGCCTCTTATTCTGGAGCTTCTCTTGTTCCATTGAGCATCCTGTAAGAATTATTATATCAATAAAGCAGTGCACAACATTTAACTGTGATATACTGAAAGTTTGTGTCTCATAAAAATGATTCATGAATTTCCTCCATCAGAGGCTGAAGCCTCACAGTGTGATCCAGCTCTGCCTCAGTGATCAGTCACAGCTTCAGTGCACAGCCAACAGAAGCTGAGGCCTGTGATTTCATAACCTCACCTTCTGAACTCACACACACACGAGTTGCTTCATCGTCCTAAATTCCCAAAAGTGACACTTCTCAAAAACAGTCACCGTGTCTTCACAGAGCAAATATTAATAACAATAAATCTGATGTAAAATACTCAGTAAGTCACTGAATTATCTGCTGCTGTTTCCCACAAACTGTCACTGATAAAAACACTCACAGGGGCTGCATGTTACTGTCAGGAAGGAAATCCAGGACAGCACAGTCTGAACCAGGAGTTTGGAAACACTGAGTCCTGAGTGAGGACGGGTTCAGGTCATTTCTCAGCATGAAGCCACCTCACACTGCTGGGACCGAGATTCTGATCTGAGAAATCCTGTTTATTTCATTTGGTCTAAAAACACTGAAATCAACGGTTACATTTCTGAACTGCAGAATCTGAACGTCCCCACTTTGGACATCAAACATCAACAGCTACGCTGATAACTGAGGGTGACACCGGCTTATCAGGAAACGCCTCGGCCCTTTTGCCCTTTTGTTCCCTCACAAACCCCTGATGGACGGGGGCAGCTGTGACTCAGGCTGGGTAAACTGCCCCGGCAGTTATTGGCCAATTTTTGCAAATCAATAAAAGCGGGGGAGGATGTCCGCTGAGACAGCGAGACGAAGGATAAATACCCGGGACAGAAAAAGGAGAGCAGACACACTGAGGACAGCAGAGCCACTGACCACAGTTTGGTAAGAGAGACAGTACTGACAGAGGACAATGAGGACACTGCTGCTGCTGTGTCTGTGTGTGTACGCCGTCTGGGCTCAGGACAATCTGGAGTTTGACGATTATGAAGAGGTGAGTGTGCTCAATATTTTCATTTAAACGCTGTGAAAGAAGGTGGATTCATCATTTCATCACATTATGATTCATCAAATTAAAAAAAGGTTTTTTTATATTCTAAATCCATAAAATCAGTGGAACTTTGTTCACTGTGTTAAACAGCAAGTTGTTTATTTATAATTTAATTTCACTTCTCTGTATGTCACACAGGAAAGCACCAACGCACCATCAGTGAATGGAACAGTACGTGGACTCTGCTTCAGTCCTTTGGTTTATATCTCATTTCATTTACTTTAACGTGTTGTTATTTCTCTCATCATGTGTGACCTCCTCTCGTTTCTCTGCACACCCAGTCAGTAGATGCCCGTGGTCACCGTCCAACGACGGGGAGAGACACCTACACACCCAGACGTAATGTCCCACCTCCTGTCTCTGGCCGCGGCAGGTACGTTCACACACAGATACACGAGAAGTAAAAGAAAAAGAAGAAGAACAAAAGATGGACAGATGTAAACTGCAGTGAGTCTGACGTGTTCGTTTTCTTCCAGGTACCGAGGCCGTCCCACCCCGCCTCCGACCAGGGGACCACTGTCACAGGAGAAAGAGGAGCAGCCAGAGGCCGGAGGATGCACACACGCCTCAGAGGAGATGGTAGGAGGACACACAGTCTCACAAGGACACACAGTCTCAGCAGGTTTTACATGTTTTAGCTCCGTGACAACAAACTGCACGGCTGTTAAATTTCTGCTGAGCATTTTCAGACGTGTAGCTTTAGTCTGTAGACTCCTTCCTTCCAGGAGGCCACAGGTTTCAGCTCTGACTACAGCTAACCACAGACGTTTCTGTCCACCAGGGTGTTCTGTGTCCCACTGGCTGTGAGCTGAAGACGGCTCTGCTGAAGCAGGAGAGGAACGTGAAGACGGTAAATGAAACGCATCCACTCAGTTAATTATCTGCATCAAATGACTGCTGCTGTCGTCCTGTCATAGAGAAAACCCTGCGATCCACCTGAGTTATTTATTCACACCCTTTTTTCACAGACGATTAATGAACTCAAGCCTCAGGTGGACGAATTGTCCAGGTCCTCCAACGCCATCTACAACTACGTCAACAGCATGTCCAACTCTCTGAGGGAGAGGCAGAGGATCATCACCGGTGAGACCAGAGAGAAAACTCACGTCGGGACTTTTGTTTCGTAAAAGCACGTAAAAGATGTTGAGCCGAGGTTTCTGAAGTGATAGGTCTGAGGTGTTCAAGCTGCTGAGCAGACTGTTTGAGGTTAAACAGCAAAATCTGAACTTTTTTATTCTTAAATTCTTTAAATTTTTACTCCAAAATCCGTACACACAAACACAACACAAACTCCTGACGTTCACATACCTCATATCACCGTTTCCTGTCTCTGCTGACGTTCCCTCCTCTCAGACAACAACAGGGTGGTGGGTCAGTACACGGATCAAGTGGAGGAACAACACGCCTACATCAAGGAGACGGTGGACACCGTCTTCCCTTCCAACATCAGAGTCCTGCAGGTAAATCAGAGCAGACACGAGCCATTAGGTCAGTTTCCTGTGGCAGTTATCTCTAACCACAGCCTCATCAAAACTACACCACTAACATGATGACTGATGTGTGCTCGCTGCAGGGCGTCCTGGACAAGATCAGGCTGAAAATTCAGAAGCTGGAGAAGGCCATCCAGACCCAGAAGGAGGCGTGCAAGGAGCCATGCAAGACCAAATGTCCCGTTCCTGTGGTGTCTGGTAAGTGTGACCTCACTGGACATGAGAATGGACAAACTAACCAGCGTCGCCATCTTTGGGACGCAGTAGTAGCAGGTTGAAAACAGAAATCAATAAACCCTAAACAAAGCGTCCTCTGGTGTGATGCAGGTAAGGAGTGTGAGGACATCTTCCGCCGCGGAGGACGAGACTCCCAGATGTACCTGATCCAGCCCGACGCCTTCTCCCCACCATACAAGGTCTTCTGTGATCAGTCCACCCAAAACGGAGGTGAGAGTAGAACTCAGTGAAAGCGGCCACACCGTTTCACTCGTTCACTCGTCTCAGTGTTTTTAAGAAACCTTTTAATTTCCCAGGATGGCTGCTCATCCAGAGCAGGCTCGATGGCAGCGTTGACTTTGGCCGGCGATGGGACGAATATCGACGCGGATTCGGAAACATCGCCTTCGATGTTGGAAAGGGTCACTGTGAGACTCCTGGTAAGACAGCCTGAAACAAGGAGCTTACCTGTTACCTGTTTACCAAAACTCACCATTACTCCTGACTGACATACCTGTCTCCTTGGTCATGTGACAGGTGAATACTGGCTGGGTAATGACCGCATCAGTCAGCTGACCAAGACGGGACCCACTGAGGTTCTCATTGAGATGCAGGACTGGACAGGAACCAAGGTGAGTCCTCGAGGTTTTGACCCACAGCAGAAACATTTCCGAGGTATTTCCCACTCACGTCCTCGTGTTGTGAGGCAGCACAGTGACACAGTTAGCTCAGGATTTTTTAAACTAACACATCTGTACTTTTGTGTCAGTTTCTTCTTCTGTGGGATTTTAAAGAGAAATGAAAAATGAATTTTGATGAGTTTTTGAAACAAACGTCAGTTTGGAATCAACGTCAACGTCAAATGGTCTCTGTGGTCATGCAGGTCCATGCCCAGTACAACCAGTTCACCATCCAATCAGAGACGTCCAACTATGTGCTGGCGGTTGACGGTTACTCCGGTAACGCTGGCAACTGTCTCCTGGAAGGATCCTTGCAGCTCTTTGGTGAAAACCGCACCATGACCATACACAACGGCATGATGTTCAGCACCTACGACAGAGACAACGACAACTGGTGGGTGTTCGCAGGTGTACGCTGACGCTGTGCGACGACACGGTTTGTTATCATGTCACCTCTCACCTTTTTGTCCCTGTTGTGTGAAACAGGAACCCCGGCGATCCCTCCAAACAGTGCTCCAGGGAGGACGGAGGCGGCTGGTGGTACAACCGCTGCCACTCGGCCAATCCCAACGGCCGATACTACATAGGTGGAGCCTACACACGCCAAATGGCCAAGCACGGCACCGACGACGGCGTGGTGTGGATGAACTGGAAGGGGAGCTGGTATTCGCTCAAGGCCATCAGCATGAAGATCAGGCCTTACTTTGCCTCCAGATAAACATGTCGCACTCTGTCAACACATAACACACACACACACACACACACACACACACACACACACACACACACACACACACACACACACACACACACACACACACACACACACACACACACACACACACACACACACACACCTGGACAGTGAGTGTGAGAGAAACTGTTTCTGCAGCTTTAAACTAAAAACAAACAGAATTTAAAACATGTCAGATAAAGTTTGGATCTTCTAAGATACAAAGCCTGATTGGTTGTAAATGTGCTGTGACCTGTTCTTCCTTGTTATGTGTGACGTCTTCAGTGTGGACAACTAGGACAAGTTGATTCCAACTGTCCTCCGCTACTCAATAAAGTGATTGAGGAACATACTCTCTGCGATCTGCCTGTTACTTCACTGCACTTCAGAAGCTCATAAATCAAATAACTAAGAAGTACGCACTTCCTGCTCCAGCTTGTCAAAATAAAACAGGAAAACATCACAGAGAAATATGCAAATAAGACAAGAACGTTCCACAGAGCAGCTTATTGATACGAGTCCAAATATCAACTTCAAGGTTTCTCTTTAGTCAATGGATCAATTTTCATTTATTAACCTGGTGATAAGAAAATATTTTATAATTACAAACTCAATAGGATTAGGACTAACACAGGGAACAGACGTGTGGAACAAACTGTGCAACCTGAGCACATTTTTATTAACTGATCTGTGAGTTTACATGAGGACTGATGAACCTGCAGAGTGTGGTTTACAGACAGAGGAAGACAGAGGAGTGTTTTCACTGCTCAGATAACAAAGGCTTTTACCAACGTGCAGAAAAATCTGTGGTTAATATGTAAAATCTGACATTTGATCTATTTAATAAGAAAAGTGTTAACATTTCATAAAGTTTTAGCTTTAAAACCTTTCACTATCAGTGCAGCATTTCCCCCTGCTGTGATTCATTCAGTACTTAGTTTTTTATTCATTAAAACTGGTTTGTAATTTATTGAAAGGTTTGTTCGAGTACAATCACAAAAAATTTGGACAAACTGACTTTTAATCTGAAACAGGAAGTGAGCGTACTGCTCTATACAAGAGCATTTTCAAGTGGATATGAGATAATAGAGGCAGACGTCTGTCACACTGTAAACTATAACCATAAACCTGGTAAACCAAACAGAAAAACATCCTGTTTATTTGAAAGGACCCTTTAAAAACCAAGTCACAAAGTGAAACACTGATTCGTCTCTTACTTCCTTTGTAAACTGTCGAGATCATTCCGGCTCTGAGACGTCTGCAGAGTCTCCGTGAAGCTGCTCCAGAACTAACTGATTCTGTCCCACGTCCTCAAACTGGGTCAGCAGCTCCCTCTGGACTGTCGGGATGGTCTTATACTCTGCAGATGGCGCGGGGCTTACGTCCACAGGCCGCAGCCTGACCTGTGGGGTGTCCTCAGGAGGCGGAGCGGCCCTGACTCTCTGCTCCATCTGCTCCATATCAGTTAGAAGCAGCTGATAACTGGAATGATTGACACTGAAAGGCAGTGCTGACCGGCAGGACCCGTGGCAGGCTCGCAGCTTCATGTCAATGTCCACCTGGTAACAAAAGCATAGCAACACAGTGTTGATCTGTCCCCTTAAACGACCAGGAGAACACGATGTGTCCTAAGAGAACGAGCCAGTGACGGTGACGTCACACTCAAATCACACCTCACCTCGGCTCGATACAGGTCCTCAATCTGTCTCTGGACGCTGCTCTGCAGCTCCTTAAGTTTCTGCGACAAACTGGACGATCGTTTCCGTAGTGACGTGAGATTCCTGGACAACTCTTCTGCTCGTTCCACAAACTTCAGCTCTGACACTTGGAGACAAAACACAGAATGATGTCGTTGGCATTGATGTAATAATCCTGTGTTTGACCAGAACAAACATCGTGAGTGAGTCTTACTGTATCTGCTGACCAGGACTCTCCGCTTCCAGTTGTGGACATTCGTCATCACTGTCATGGACTTCTCAGCAGCGTCCTCATACGTCTCTGCTGTCTTACACACCTTCCACAGTTTTCTCTCCACTTCGCTCTCAAACTGTGAGATCAAACCCTGGAGTCTGCAGCCAGACAGGCATTTAGAAACCTACGGAGGCAAGAGTTTCACCACGATCACAAACCAGCGTCCACAACAAGCTCCCTGCAGCACGGGGACAAAACACGAGGACATACTGTCACGTTTGTCACGCCACCGAAATTTTCTTCAAATTCTTATTAATATATATTTTATAAACTATAAATTAAACCACATAAAATAACTTGAAATGCCTTCAAATATTCAAAAACTCCTTTCACATCCTGAGCAAACAGGATTATAAACGAATCGATAATTACTGACACACTGAATGTGTGCGTGTCTGTGTGTGTGTGTTTCTTACCCAGTCATCATCTGAACACAGAGCGACGTCTGACTTCGCGGGACACTGCTGCTTCCTGTGCGCCCGGGTGTGACCGAGGGACTGTCGGCCATCTTGATTCTGCTGCTTCAGCCTCGTACACACTGCAGAAAAACAAACAAACAAACAAACAAACAAACAAACAAACAAACAAACAGAGCAGGGTCAGTTTACCTTCAGCTGAGCTCTACGTTCAGTGTGATTGTGTGCTCGTCTGGATTTTGTGTCACTGGACAGAACAAAGATCTCACTCACTGACTTTTGTTGATTGATTTTTTTATTGTTTTTTTTCTTTCCCGTCATCTTTCTTTCATCAGTGTGACGTGTCTTTGTTTTTTAATGACACATTAAAGGAGGAACATCGTCACTTTCAGTCTCAGCAAATCAGCATCATGTTTGTCAGGATATTACAAATAATACAACAGCATTTAATAATGAAGACGTAAACATACTGTAGAGGACTCACGTTAAATGTTCTGAAAATGTTTGTCCTCGTGATGGTTTTCATTTCACTTTAAAACTTTTCTTCACAGGAAGTCAAAGTTTATCAAACTGCCTGAAAGTAAACACAAACCCTCTCACACTTGGTCAGAAAGTCACAGATACTCAGGGACTGAGGTTTGATGGTAAACTTACAGCTTTAACTGGATTAAAACAAACATGTGAAAGGTCAAACGTCTACAGACGTGTTTGATGTGTGTGATGTGTAAACGTCATCTTTCCATAGGACACAGATTCTAAAGCTGCTGCATTCACACTGCAACCTAACTACACACAGGCAATCTCCACTTTAATTTAATGCCAAAGGTCAAAGGTCAAGAGATTTAAAGTGTCTTTTTAACATGATTTATTTCAGTGTTGTATGTGAGAACTTTTTAGAATCAGTGCATCAAATATGACTGATTCCAAAGTCAGAGTCACATTTGCAGGCACAGGTGAGTCGACCTGTATGAATCTTATCTTTTAGTCCAAAAACTTAGAACATGAAGAGTTTTTTTGATGATTCTGACTGAAATGAAGCCACAGACCACAGCAGCTGAAGTGAACATTGAGTCTTTATTGATCGAGCAGAGTTCAGGAACAGGGGGAACATGAGGTTTGGAAATCCTAACAAACAGGTCGAGGCCGTTTACACAGCAGGTGGACAAAGTGTGACAGTGTTTGACATGATTTTGAAATCGCAGAATGATTTACGAACAGATCACCGGGTCTGAAACCGCCTCTGACTTTAGTCCTCAAATATTTATTCATCCTCAGCTTTAACATTTTAAAATAACAGGAATGAAGTCAGCCTTCATTCCTGTTATTTTCTGACTGTTTCCTGTTTGTAGACGCATCTAAAAGTGTAAATTCGATATAGTTTGAAGAGTTTCCACGATTCTCCAGGATCCACGTCCCATTAAAACGCCGCCGGTCGGATAAACATCCTCGTGGTTTTCATGCTGTAACTGGGCGGTTTATACGTCACCCACACGACTCCGTTTTCCACCTCGTACGGCTTGTTTTCCCGCGGGTCGTATTTGCCTTTGTAATAAATCCCATTTAAGTTAGCGGCCTGGCAGCTGTTGAACCACCACCCACTCCCATAAATCCCTGCACAGCTCTCCGCCCAGTTATCATTATCTCTGTCGAAGGTGCTGAATTTCATCCCGCTGTGGGACGGATCAGGCACCAGGGCGTCTCCGGCGTCCCCACTGTACCCGGACACGTGCAGCCGGTACCCCTCTTCCTCCGAACCAACACTGATTGTGTACTCAGCACTTACTACTTCCCCTTCCCAGTCTTCCAGCTCCACCTTCAGCATGGTCTCACTCTGATTAGTCAGCAGGTGGAGGTTCTGGTTGCCCAGCCAAATCTCCCCCTTGCCCTGAGCGTCAACCGAGCCAAACCCGTCACGGTACTCTGCCCAGGAGCGATTGAAGCTGAGAAGGCCGCTCTCCCTCTGCTGAACTAACAACCACCCGCCCATTAGCCCCTCCTGCTGGCAGTAAACCTCCACTACCCCCGCGGAGTCCGTGCCGCCTGGTTTGATCTTAAACAGGCCGTTCGTTTCCCCTTTCAGGTGGTTCTGGTAGGCTTCGACACAGTCTGCGAACAGAGAGAGGCACACCGCAGACCGCGAGTTAGCTTGGACCGGCTTGTTCTTTGGCTCGGCGCTGAAATGTTCTGCGCCGGCGAAATGGGCGCTTTCCCTACGAAATGGCTAACACCTGCCCCAGTGTCCCACCCCCTCTGTCCAACCCTGTTCTGTCTGTCTGCATTCAGCATCAGCAGGATCCTAAGGCACAGCTGCTTTTGGTTTTTTGTTACAAACAAGGCCACAGCTACGGACGAGGACACTGGAGTCACGTCCTCCGTGACATTTCTAGGAATTAAGATTAAAACATTAAATGTAAAATTCAGTTTATTTTTAAATTAACCAAAAATGGTACAGAGTTTGGTTGATGACTCGTCAAACATTTTGTTCAGCGCAGCCGTAACAGCCCTGACAGTTCCTCATGGTCTTTAGTTTTCATACAGTTCGATGACACAAAGAGCCAAAATGCCTCAGCAGTTTTATGTTTTAATGAAATACATTATACTGAATGTGAATGAATGAAAGCTCTAACAACAAACAATAACAAACACTATGCTCACTTTGTATTTTTGGTAGATAGGGCTTGCTAGCGAGCTAGCTGATGCTAAAGCGTGCTGTCTAGCTGAATGTGCCCCTGTAGGCCCCGCCCATTTCACTCCAGCTCTGATGTTTCGGTACCTTTTCCTACATAATCGGCCTGTCGCTCGACGCGCACGCTCTTCACACTCCGGGCGTGGAAATCGGGAACGTCATCCTCTGCATTGTCGGTCTGGAACGCACCGAGGTCGAACCCAACTTCAGCGAACGGATCCCCAAAACCAGTTTTGGAATTTCCGGTGAGACTTCCCTTGGAGCCGCCGACATGGACGGTCTTGGAGGTTACAGATGAAGAGGAGGACGAAGAGGAGGACGAGGACGCGTGGCTAAGGCTGGGGAACACTGAGCTCAGCCCTCCCTTGGTGAGGTCTGTTGAGCCCTGGCACTCAGGGCCCCCTCCTATCACCTCCTCCACCCTCTCCACTGGCCCGTCCTTCGTGTGGACAATAGTCCTCCGAGTGCTCCTGGTGCAGGAGACGGTGGACATGTGGCTTGTACCGGTGTGGCCAAGGCCTTCAAACCCTACGCCAAACAAATCACCGTCGCCACGTCCTCCGAGCTCAGTGATGGATTTAGATGATGTAGGGGAGGAGGAAGAGGAGGAGGAGGAGGAAGTGGAGGATGATGAGGAGGAGGATGTAGATGCAGAGTAGGAAGTACCTGGGACCTTGGAGATGGTTGCTGGGGAGGAGCTGGAACCTTCTTCCTCCAGAATCAACTGGACGGTCTTCACCTGAGAGAGAAAAAGAGGGCAAACTTAAGCATGTGTGTGGCTCTAGAAAAGATGGAATAATGTGTTTTTGACAATAAAATTAAGCAGCAATTAGCCCCATGAATTATGTGTGAGACTTGTGGCCATTCCTCTGTCTGCTCAGGGTCAGAGATGGTTCGTCCCACCTCCTCTGACATGGCTGTGGACACTTTCAGAAACCTCCAAGTTGTTCACTGCTGTCGGTACAAACAGCTTCTTACAGTCACATGATGAGTTCCCACTTATTTCCCAAAAATCTCTACAACAATGGAACACACCTGTATATGCACCTATATGTTCATGACATTTACATCTTCAGTGGAACCAGAGGACTTTTCCTCGCTCACCTCAGGGAACATGTCCTCTTTCTGCTGTGCAGCCACTTCGCCATCAAGACCCGATTTGTAGATGCTGCTCACAACCACCTCCTGCAGCGGCCTGCTCTTCATCACGTACAGCGTCCCCACAGTCTCGATGTTCTGAGCTGACTGGGAGTCCAGCTGGTTAATCTGGGGAGCGGACAGAGTGACCTCTTACAAAACCAAACAACTCACAACCTCAACTTTTGCTTATCAACCTTTAATACAATTTTTTTGGGGCCAGTAACCGGCTGAGTTCCTGGTTCCTCCGGTTTGGCTGTGGCTGAACCACAGAGGTCGGTACTCACCTGTTTGTCCAGTTCCACGTAGCTCTCCTTGTCCACTTGGTACTCGGAGTAGCTGCTGCAGGATCCTTTGCAGGAACGGAGCTTAATGTCAATGTCCACCTGACAGAGGAGACACAGAGTTGGACACCAGACACTTTGAAGTCATGTGAACATTTTAACTACAAAACAAAGCACACTGTGTAAAACGTGTACATGTTGTGTGTCCGCACCTCCAGCCTCTGCATCTCCACCACCTGGTCTTTGACCCGGTCCTTCAGAGCGGCCAGGATCCTCAGCTGTCTGTCGATCTTGATTTTCATGTCTGTGATTCTCTGACGGAGACTCTGGGCCAAGTCGTAGTAGTTGTTATCGTAACCTGGTGGAAGCAGAGAGAACACGTTGGTATGAACACATAATATAAATCACCTTCACACTAAACACATACAGCACATGACAAGTGTCTGTGCCAAGGTCACACTCTGCTTTAATGAACTCCACTAACCAGAGTCGACAACGAGTTTGTCCCTCAGGTAGTCATAGGTCTGTTTGGACACCTGGTCGGCAGAACGGTGCTTTGCCCTGTTCTGATCCAGGAAAGCGCGGATCTTCTCGATCTTCTTCAGCAGGGTGTGGTCGTATTTATCCATCAGACCCTGGATTCTGCAGCCTGAGGGGCATTTAGAGCCCTGAGGGAGAAGGAAGGGGTATAAAACTTTGAATGAGTGTGGAGGCAGGACTAATAAAAAACACTAATCTGATTTGAGCTCCGGTAAAATGTGATGAACGTGTGTCAGGAGGACAGAACGAGGGAGCAGAGACGGTGTTTACCCAGTCATCATCTGTGCAGAAAGGCCACTCCTTCTGAGCGGCACATTTCTCAGATCTGGTGCCGTGCTCCACCGGACGAGCTCCTCTGGGGTCGACGATGTTGGCCTGAAGAGACGGAAACAAGGAAAAGAAAGTCAGTGAAAGTGCAGATGTTTTCCTTTTTTTATTTTTTTTTTGGCTCTTTTAAAAAAGCTATTTCTTGCATTTAAATATTTAAAAACATTTATATATTTAACTAAACTGTCTAAAGTAAGGAAATTATTTAATATGCAATAAAATTCTATGTAATTTGCTGCTAATTCACAAACAGTTTCATTGTTCTGATGAACAGCACCATTTATCTTCATCGTGTTTGATCCCACCGTCTCAGTGGGAGAATAATAACAAAGCCTTTTTTCCTTTTATCACCAGTGGGAATTAAAACGTCTGAACATATAAAAATGTAACTGATGTGATGTGAGACTCACCGCACTTGAAGCCACACAAAGTAAAGTCAGATAGACGAGTGCGCTCAGTCTCTCCATCCTGGTTCCTGTCGTTCTTCCTCTGTGTGAAGACTGCTCGCTGAATGTCTCTGCGGCGCTGCCGTCCCATCATTTGAAGCCTCCTGGTTCAGTTCGATAAACCTGTGACTCATCAGAGTTTGGAAACGTCTCTCAGGTCAGATCAGAGTTGAGCAACTGTCGTACTGTGTGTGATAACGTACACAAACATTGGACACACACACACACACGCTGTGTCCAAACAGTTCAGCTGCCACAGGATTTACTGGCATTCGACAGCGTGTTTCCTCAGGATAAACAGTGACAAACAGCTGACAGTAACTTTAACTATGAGCCAGTAATTACTGCAGCGATGACAAACCACTGATTCACAACAGGAAGTCACATTTTACTGTGGTCACGCTTCGTCTTTTCTTGGTTATGTCTACAGTTTAAAGTTTTACTGAATCTTTGAAATGAAATATTTTCTTTAACCTGAGCAGAGGAGTCACATGTTCCAGGTAATCACACCGACCCTGCGGGGACGTCTGGACCTTGGACATTGTCGGTCAGGAATTGAAGGGTGTCCACAGTTTAGATGTGATGAGCTGGGGACAGGTGGAGAGAGGATGCAGCAGCAGCGCCACCTAGTGGTAAAATTACTGCTCCAGTATGAGTCATCTTCAGTGAGACTGTTTAAAGCTGCCAGCTACAGACAGCAAACACACGGAGAGGGAGGTCAGAATGTCCAAACACCTTTACAGTGACACCGACGGTACTGTTTATCACAGTGAAGCCAGTTTCAGTGAGTCACAGGTAAACAGCAGGTAAACAGCAGGTAAACAGCAGGTAAACAGCAGGTAAACAGCAGGTAAACAGCAGGTCTGGTAAAGAGGACTGAGTCTCTGTGAACTTTTGAAGAGGAAAAGTTTCCCATGTTTTTGACAGAGAACTGATTTCATTTGTTCGTCAGTTACACTTAAACCCAGTGACAGTGGCACTGAAGCACCGACCTGCTCGGCCTCCTCAGCTGCAGCGTCAGAGTCTCGGGTCCAAAGTGTGCTTCCTGTCGTGGGTCAGTCGGTGGTTTGTGAGGTGCTGCAGGAGCCTGAAACACCTCTTACAGTGCTCACACTCAAAGGGCTTCTCACCTGTGTGGATGCGTGTGTGTTTAGTGAGGTTACTCTTGTGGTTGAACTGCTTCCCGCAGTCTTTACAGTCATAGGGTTTCTCTCCGGAGTGGATCAGCTGGTGTTTCCTCAGGTTCACGGACTGGGAGAAGCACTTGCCGCACTGGGAGCAGCGATGTGGTCTCTCTGCTGTCTCCGTGCACTCGTGACCGGTCAGCTCTGCCCGCTCTGTGAATTCCTGCCCACACAAAGAGCAGTGCGGCGGCTTCTCCTTGTGCCTGGACAGGTGAGTTTTCAGAGCCGACTGGTGGGAGTAACCCTTCCCGCACTGATCGCACGTGTACGGTTTCTCCCCAGTATGGCGGCGTTCGTGAACGATGAGATGCTGCAGGAGCCGGAAGCTCTTCCCACAGTACGAGCAGCTGAACGGTTTCTCCCCAGTGTGTATCATCTGGTGCTTCTTCAGGTTGTTCCTGACGCTGAAGGCCTTCAGGCACTGGGTGCACTTGAAGGGTTTCTCTCCGGTGTGGGTGTACTGGTGCGCCGCCAGCGACACCTGGATTCGAAACCGCTTCGAACACAGCTTGCACTGGTACGGTTTCTCCCCCGTGTGGATGCGTTGGTGCTGCTTCAGTTTGACCAGCTGCTTGAAGCTTTTAGCGCAGTAGCTGCAGCTGTGCGGCCTCTCCTCAGAGTGACTGAGCATGTGTATTTTGAGGTCGCCCCTTCGGGCGCAGGTCTTGCCACATTGCTCACATTTGAATGGCTTGTGTCGGGTGTGGATCAGCTGGTGCTCCTTCAGAGTTCCTTCCCTCCCGAACTGCTTTCCACACACAGGGCAGCTGAACGATTTCTCCCCAGTGTGGATGCGGAGGTGCTGCCGGAGGGTGTGCAGCATGTAGAAGCTCTTGTTGCACCGTGTGCAGGTGTGACACCTTTCTCTTTGAGCCTCTTCACATGTTACTTTGCCCTCGTGGTTTTCAGCGTTTTCCTTGTGAACGTTTGCGTGAACCTGTGAATCACCACCTGCTGGTGATGTGAGGGACTCGGGGAGTTTGTGGTCCTGTATGAGCCAGGTCACCGCGCCCGAGCTGCTGCTGCTGCTGCTGCTGCTTGATGCTTCACGCTTCAACGCGTCTTCTTCTTCACAGGAACTGATCTCTGCTCCGAGGTCAGTGAGGGGACACTGCAGGTGCCGGTCCAGCTCTGGATTAATCACGTGGATGTGCTGTGGACCCTCAGAGTAGTCACCTGTGTCCAGCTGCTCGGCGTGACTCTGCTCTGCCGCCTGACCGATGGTCTGACGGCTCGGCCCTGGAGTTTCCATACAGTCCACCCCGCAGACAGCGAGCTCGCTCACAGCAGGAAGTGAGAGGCTGTCTGACGACTCTGAGGGAAACGAGACGGTTTACCAAACAATTCATACACCACACGCATGGACTGGCTCCCACTCAGGCCCACGTTCACAGCTGCTCACCTTCAGCTTCCTGCTTCACAGCTGGTCTCAGGTCTGCGGGGGTCTTCATGCAGTCCACCAGGTAGACCGATAGCTGCCTGAAGCCCAGCAGAGACAGACTGCGGAGCGACGCCATGACGGAACAAACCTGAGACATCAGATTAACAACAAACAGGAAAAAATAAGAGTAAAGTTATTGTTCCTCTGGTTTATTCATCCTCTCATTCTGTTTGTCTTTAAGTTATTTAGTTTCGTCTTAAAAGCAAATTACAGCCACACAAAGGAAACTATCACCAGGACTTACCACACGGGGTCCGGTCCAGTCTGTCACCGGGCTAACAGCTGAGCTAAACGGCTTCCGAAGACGAATCCCCGGCTCGTTGTAACATAACGAATAAAGTCCACTCGCGTGTTTCGTTCATTTTTTTTTAGTTGTAACGCTGATTTTTCTTCTTTTCACGACGCTACACTGGAAAACAAAGCTGCGTGAAACCAAACTGTTATAAAACTCTTATTTTTCCGGGTTCAGTTGAAGGACGGGTTTATCGACCAATGGGGAAGCGAGAAAGTGAAGCGAAGGCGGGATGTGTCAGAGATTTGGCGTGTGGTTACGCAGGGACGGTAACTCGTGTGGCACAAAAAGGATGATACGGGTTTTTAAATTTTTAAATGTCCAGGTTTTCTTTGTGTTCATTAAATGTTTTTTTAATATAATTTATCAGCTAATAAATCATTACTTTTACGATTGTTACCTGAGCAGTTTAACTGTACAGTGACTGTATTAAAAAAAAAAAAAAAAAAAATCAGTAACTGCTTCTCCTCAGGTGGAACAGTTTTTACTTCTGTTAGGATGTGTAACCGGGAACAAAGGCAGGTGACCCAAATGCAGACACAGTTCAGTCAACAAATGAAAACACTGGCATACAGATTTCTTTTAGTCAGGAAACAAAACGCGACAAACAATAAGTGTCCACACAAGGAAAATTTAAAAAAAAAAGTCTTACTAGAACCGAAACAGCAGCAGAGAAACTCCAAAGAAACGCGAGGGGCGACACCAGGGAGCAAAGCTCAGCAGCAGATCCAGGAAGCAGCACGGACACACCGCCAAAGAGACAAGACCTGCATACACAGGTGGTAATTAGCACAGGTGACACCCATTAGGGCAGAGCAGCTAATCAACAAGGGGGCACGAGCCCAGCAAGAGTTCAGTAATGGGGCTTTCTAAACACCACTAGATGGAGCCACGTGATAAACGTGTGTCCTCACCTTCGGTCGCATCCTCGTTCCAGCAGATTCGATTCAAAGTAAAATGATTCATGAGACACTTTGAAAAATAAAAAATAAAAATGTTTGGATTTCTAAATGTGGTGCAGCTTTAACACACTGTACATGTGAGTGTTCACAGGGAAACAAAGCGTCTGTCCATCAGTGTAACGTCTCACCGTCACACAAATATCTGAGATTAAAAAAAAAAGAAAAAGAAAGAAAAAGCCTGAAATAGATTCTGAGCCTCAGAAAGAAAAGACATCCTGCGGGCCCTCGGGCTCACAGCGGGGAGGGACTGGAACAACTGTTATAACACTGCAAGACCAACGAACACACACTGGAGCACAAACACACACACAAACCAGCAGGCTCCTTTCATAATTTGCTTTTTTGAAGATGGACTTTTTAATTATTTTCAATTATTTCCAATTCAGAGATTCGTCTTTTCTCAAATAGAATTCATCAGTGTGTGATGTAGGAACCGGCTCGGCTGATGGAGTGAGGAGCCACGGCAGCATGTCTTTAATCCTCTCAGCTGCTGGACAGAGCAGCGTGCACTTACACTGGCCTGAGAGACCTGTTGTTGTTTTCTGGATGGTTTATTCTTCAATAACAAAACAAATCGCTGTGTGTTCCTGCGGAAAAGCTCCTGAAATCCTGGTGTAGTCGTAGTCACAGTGCCAGGTACGGTGTGGGATTCTGCTGCACATTTCTAAATCCCTGTTACGTCTTAGACTAAGTCGTGCACACAGTCAGTGCGATGATCTTATGTTCTCACACACCTGTCCACCAGGTATACATGAGAAAACGCACCAACTGATGCTGGATGTTTAATCTCAGATATCGGAATCATCCATAAAGGTGTCTGTAATGATTCATGTCAGTAAATTCCCAGAAAAACATCTGAGGACGTGTCCTCGGTGTCCTCAGCAGTAGCACTGGTCCTGCTTCAGTATTATTAACAAATTATTGCTGTCAGGAAAATGTTTCCCGCTCATAATTATGTCTTGGACGTCGATGTAAATGGAGTTTACAAGTCGGTGAGTCAAACACGTTGATCTGAAACATCTCGTTTTCACTCAGCCACCTTCAGGTTTCAGGTTTGAATCTGTGTGGAAATCCATCAGCAGCAGCAACAACCACACCGTCAAAGAAACCATGCTCTGCCTCCACGATGGAGATGTTTATTAGTATTCAGTCTGTAAAGCGTTTGTGCAGTGGCTCAACATTTTGACCTCAATTTCACAAATTCCCCAGTGAACGTTTAGCGCACACGCACGGACGGACACGCACAGACACACAAGCTTTCCTCGACCCGGGCGCCCTGCAAGATTACAGAGGTTTACATCCTCCTCCATCAGCACAACCCTCTTACAAGTTAATACCTCAGGTACACACATGCTTCAACTCACACACACACACACAGCTGGCAGGTCAGCATTTGCACATAAATTGCCTGAATGGTTTGTGTGTCTTGGTGAAACCCAGGAGGTTTCCAGTCAGCCGAGCCTTCGATCAGAGAAATGTGTCAGAAAAAAGTGTGGAGGGCGGACGGGGACAGAAAAGTGGCCCCAGCCAGTCAGGGGCCCCACAGCCAGGGGCCCCAGAAGCTCCAGGTTTACTACATTTCATCTGGTTAGTCCATTATTCACATTTAAAATTCATGTTTCCTGTGTTAGCCATCATTTCCTCCCCTCCTTCATCTCACTGTTCCTTTCTTCTTCTGTGCTCTCATCCTTTTCTCTCTGTTTTCTTTCCTTCTCTCGCTCCGTCCGTTTCCATCTTTTCTCGCTGACTTGTTTTGCTCTTCTCTTTTCTCTCCCTCCGTTTCCTCCGCCCCTCTGCCCCCTCGGATGCTAATTGGCTTCTGATGCATTTTTAATGTTAATCCACCGAAAACACAGTTTGCCAGCCACCCTGTGTGTGTGTGTGTGTGTGTGTGTGTGTGTGTGTTAAATTGAATTTGTGCATCACTGTGTGTACATGAGAGAAAATGTGCAAGAGTCATGTGTGTGTGTTTGTGTGTGTGTGTTTGTGCTGCCGTCTCTGTGCAGAGAAAAGTGTCGTGTGACTGTGTTTTCGTGCGTTGTCTTGTCACAGGAAGTCGGTCCGTACTCGTCTTTGCTTGTTTCAGTCCACACTCAGAGAGCTGAGGGACAGGACGTCAGACAGGAGGACGTCCGTGTCCTTCACTGATGGTTTGTGGGTAACAGCTTTTCCACAAACGGTTTGATGGTGGCTGCACTTCATTAAATGAACTCGCAGCTTCCTGTCATGCAGCCAGCAAACTGGGTCACTTGTGTGTGTGTGTGTGAGTAAGTGAGTGTGTGTGTGTTTGTGTATTCTCATACCCGTGAGTCCAAATTGTCCTTAAAAGGGCAGAAGCATGAAGACAATCCTCCAAAGTGAGGACATTTTTCTGAGACCGTCCTCCCATGAAAAACCAGAGACTCAGTCATTTCAACGTTCAACCAGACGTGACGGAGCTGTGACTCAGTGAGCTGATGCTGCTGAGGTCTGGGTGGATGGATGCGTCACTAAAATGTATGACTTTAATGCTGGAAACCGCCACTCGCCTCCCGCCACTCGTCTCCCGCCTTCTGCCGATGGCCGGTGTAGGAAACAGAGGAGGAAACATTTCATCATTGTGTTCATCACTTTGTTTGTTAATGAAACTGTTGTGTGCGTCATTACACACATTAGGTGTGAATATGAATTCAATTCTGCAGCTGTGTGTGTGTGTGTGTGTGTGTGTGTGTGTGTGACAGGTATGAATAGAAACAGACAGGTACATTGCACAGTTAATTATAGAATATATAGGAAAATGGTTTCAATTTTCTTTCATGGTGTTACATGGAGTGTGTGTGTGTGGGTGTGTGTGTGTCTGTGTGTGTGAGAGAGAGATTGTGTAGAGTCACACACACAGACACGCACATTTGTTACCTGGAGGCTTTTCAGAATAGTTTTACTCTTTTTGTTCCGCACGGCTAACTTTTTCATTCCTGTGTGTTTATATAGGCCTGTGTGTGTGTGTGTGTGTGTGTGTGTGTGTGTGTGTGTGTGTGTGTGTGTGTGTGTGTGTGTGTGTGTGTGTGTGTTTAAGCGTGTGTGTAATGAGATGAAGGATTCCTGAGATAACTTCGCTGATTGAGCAGGTTTTTCTTCGTGATGTTCTCTGACTTCACATGTGGCTTCGCTTCGTATGAACCAGCAGCGACGAGCCGCTCACGTGCACATACACACGTGTTCCTCCGTGCTTGTAAGGACTCTGACTGATGCTATACATTTAACCACCAGCACCAAAATATCTCGACTCTCTAAAAATATCCTGTTTTCCAGAATCTTTTCCTGGAGCAGCTTTTCCCTGCAGACTCACGTCATCACTTCCCAAACACATCCTGACGCTCAGGATCGAAATCTGCTCGAGACATTTCAGTGCTTCTTCAAGCTTCATTAACTAAACGTGTTGTGCGTTTTACGTCCCTGTCCAAAGTCAAACGCTTTGACTGTCTTACCTTTCTTACCCATTAGTTTCATGTGATTTCACACAGTGTTAAAGTGAAGATATTTGCGGCAGATGAAACATAATCTTTGTTGTTTCGCTGTTACTGTGACGAGTGAAGTGTCAACAAAAATTAGAATCTGAAAGCGGGTGGAGGGACAGACGAGTGGACCCTGTCACCAAAGTTATTATCCTCTGGGGACCGTGAATGTTTGAACCAGATTTCGTGTCCGTTCCTCTGAAGTTGTTGAGATAATTCGGTCTGGTCATTTCATGTCGTCATTATTCGAGATTACAACATGAAAACATGCATTTTTCATTTCTTGGAGCCTCTAAATATCCGAGCATCACAGCTCAGTTGTTTTGTTGTTGTGTGTTTAATAAGTAGAACAGCTTCCCCAAGGAGAGCAGAGGTCCTGAGTTCAGCCGGAGCAGCGCAGCCTGTCTCTTTGCATTATCCCAGCGTCCTGAGGTTTTACCAGGCCACGGCCTCGGCTCCGTCTGCAGCCTCCTTCTGCCTTCCTCAGCGTATATTCTGCCGTGACAAGCCTCTGTCTCAGAACTGTGGCCTGTGGAAATGTGCGGCTGCTAAATCAGATGTAAATGTAAGCAACTTAAAGCTGCTGAAGAAAGAATAATTCTGTGATG
Source organism: Toxotes jaculatrix (assembly GCF_017976425.1). Classification (NCBI taxonomy): domain Eukaryota; kingdom Metazoa; phylum Chordata; class Actinopteri; family Toxotidae; genus Toxotes; species Toxotes jaculatrix. The sequence continues at coordinate 841,698 of NC_054416.1, read as the reverse complement.
AGCTGACAGACGAAGCCCTGACACCTTCACATACATCACCACGTTACCAATCGCTGCCATGGCGTCTCCTCAGATAATATTCCTGAACATTCCCGTCCTTCATGTCGATGTAATGTAAAGGAATCTGCTCACATCCCACTGGCTGACACTGAAGATTGATCCTCACCGTGTTTTGTCCTTCAACAGGAAATACATCACTTCAAGGAAGCAATGAGACCATTTCGTGGAGTCAGCAGGAGCAGCTCAGGTTTTCGAGGCCGCCTCAGAAGGCCGGACGTTTGCCAGGTGTTTGGAGTCCCTGAGTCAAAGAAAGCGACAAACTTTAAATTGTTTTTAACCATCAGTTGACAGTTAGACCAGATAATACTGAGACAGGAAACATCTCTAACCCACCTGAAGCAGCTCTAAGTACTTGCTAATCTGGGATCAAAGCAGCCCAACACACACACACACACACACACACACACACACACACACACACACACACACACACACACACACACACACACACACACTGATGCCTCTCCCAACATCTCAGAGTAATTTCGAGCACCGGCAGCTGCAGGGAAATAAAAGCAGGATGAAAGGAGAATGTTAACGATCTCACTGTGGGACGTCTGCACACGCTCTGTGCCCCTGAACCAAACCTCACATGGATAAAAACAAATGAAACTCTGCACTAAAATGTAATCAGACACAACCTTGTTGAATCAGGCAGATAAAACAGTCTCTGTCGTGTTTGTTCTCAGATTGAATGCAAAGCTATTTTAGAGGCATTGTGATTAAACTCACCTTGTTGCAGAGCTCTGACTCAGCCACATCTCCAGTTTGCTCAGTGACTGGAATATGTCTGTGCTGTGCTCTCTGGTGCCTGTTTTCAAACACTTAGACGTACTTGTGGACGTAATTAAGCCCGAGGACATCATCGTCCTGCATCGCCAGCTCGCTGCATTCACAGTAAAGAGAAAAACAATGGCCCCTGGTGGCCGATCACTCCAAAATTATACATGTATAGTTTGCTTTACCTGCTTCTGCTAACGTCCAGTTTGACCTTTCCGTCTCTGGCTCGTCCACTGCCCGGAGGACCGGAGGAGATTTCCATCACAGAAACGTTTGCAGAGTTTTGAAGTGTGTTGACACAGCCCGGCTGTCCTGATCAGGATGGAGAGACAGTGTAACTTGGTTTGCTGCAACTTTTTTTTGTGAGAAGTCTATTTTCTTTGAGCTGATAAGAATGTTCTGATTTTGGATTTTCTTATCTCCTCCCGCCTCACAGCAGGCCATTCACGCCTTTATCTTCTTTGATTTATTCCAGCAGGTCCCTCTAAGCCTGTCCCACAACAAATCCCCTCTCAGGCCTCCGGTTCACGGTGGAATGGCCAGCGGAGGGAAGAGAGCGGGAGTTAGTCTGCTTTTAGCTTTCACCTCCAACAAATAACACTCCAGGTCTGCCTGAAATACTCACTGCAGAACCAAACGTGGATGAATCCACACCTGAAACCCAACAAATGCAGTGTCTCCTGCAGTTAAACCCACAGCGAGCAGCTGAGTCTGAGTCCAGCTAAGCAACATGAAACAGTCTGTATTTTTTCTTCAGCTGCAGCCAATGGGCTCAGAGCCGCAGGCAGATTAGAGACGGACAAACACGAGTCCATAAGTCTTATCCGTTAATGGACGCCACACCTGAAACTCACCTGAGAGCACAGGTGTCTGCTGCCAGGATTAATGATCCTCACCGCTGCTTAAAAGCAGCATTAGAAATGTTTTACACAAACTGTGGAGCAGAACGATGCTGCAGCTCACAGCCCGGTGTGAACTGTGTGTGTGTGTGTGTGTGTGTGTGTGTGTGTGTGTGTGTGTGTGTGTGTGTGTGTGTGTGTGTGTGCGTGTGTGTGTGTGGAGCTAATGTGCCAAATGAGGAGGAAACAGTGAAAGTGTGTTGTTAATAATTCATACAGAGAAACGAGGAGCAGGCAGTGAGGGAGTGTGTGTCTCTGCCGCCTCCTGCGAGTGTGTTTGACACGTACTGAATTTTTCATCACTGTTGGTAAATAATTGTGTTGTTGTGTGTTTTGTCCGTTTGATTGCTCCACCCCCCGCTCCACGCTCCACGCTCCGCTCCACGCTCCGCCCCACCCCCCGCTCCACACTCCACGCTTTGCTCCACGCTCCGCTCCACGCCCCGCTCCACGCTTTGCTCCACGCTCCACGCCCCACCCCCCGCTCCACCTGGACAGGGAGCCGCTCACACTGTTTGACACTGATCTGATGTTTTGTAAAAAGCCAAACATTTGAATGAATCTACATGATAAAAATCGCATCATCTGCCACGAAGCGTTCAGCAAATCAGAATTTCTAATAAGTGCATCTCACCCCGCTCGCTCGTGGGAGAATTCGTCATCTTCGTGCCGACTCTGGCGGCCTGTTTGCTGAAATGTGCTGGAGAAAAGCCGGAGACGCGTCGCCGCTAAAACAGATGTGACGTCTTTCTTTATTCTGCCCGCGTGTTCGTGTGTTTTCTTCATGGCTGCCGGCTCATATCGGGTTTGAGTTTCCTGCATTACGTTCATCCACAAAGCAAAAAAGCCCAGCAGCTGATTCTAAGTGAATGTGTTTAACAAAGGCAGAGAGAACAAGCTTTACACAGGGAGCTCATAGAGGTGGAGGAGGACACGAGTCAGAGACGACAATGAAGGACAGAAACACCGAGAGCGTCTATTTTAAACTGCACCGTCTCAGTCTCTGCTGCAGGTTTCAGACCCTGAAACCAGGTCTGAGCCCTCAGAGAGACTCAGGACTGAAGACGTTCACAAACGTCCTCATCTTCCACAAAAACATCCCACTTTCTAAAAATCTCTCTCTGAAGACGTGTCCTCACCTCGCCCACATTTCCATGTTTTCCACAACGTCCTAATTAAAAAAAAAAAAAAAGGTTGTAACGTTGATTCATTTGTTACGCTGATTATCATGAAGCGCTCCTGGCATCGTCTCTGTGGGTCTCCGAGTTTATTTTCATTTTAAATTTAAACTCCTGATTTCTCGCTGTGAAAGAAGCGTTTGAACTTTTCAACTCGTCTGCAGAGGACGGAGAAATCAGTGGAGACAAAGAGGAAGAAACGACTGAGGGAAAATGGACAAGAGAAAGAGACGGACGGAAACTATCCTTTCTTTTTGATGCCCTCCATCTATTTATGAGTCTGAGAAAGAGTTCTTACACTGTCAATCATTCAAACTGCCATTCATCCATCCATCCATCCATCCATCCATCCATCTATGAATCCATTCATCCATCCATCCATCCATCCATCCATCCATCCATCTATGAATCCATTCATCCATCCATCCATCTATGAATCCATTCATTCCTTCCTTTTTTCAGTTTTCCACTGACAGACAAACTAAATGCTTCGTTTGTCGTTATCTGACCGTCTGAGTTGTTTGACTCTTCCAGTCTGACATTTCCTCACTGCTCCGTTTGAAATGAACCATGAATCTGAGATGTGTCACACAACATGTAGTCATTTCACACACACACACACACACTCACACACACACACACACACACACTCACACACACACACACACCTTCTCCACTTGTTATTTTGTTTATCGCTGCGTTTCATCTGCCTCCTGGTGAAACGTCTGAAATGCCAGAACGTTCCCTGGTACACTGTCCTGGGTGAACTCCCCTGAACGCTCAGACGTTTTCTGTCTAACTGAGAGTCAATCGCTCGGATCTCCTCGGTTTTTACACCAGAGCTGTTGCTTCTGTGTTTCGTGGCTCATGGGCTCGGCGCCACTGACGGCGGCTCAGGCGCGCAGCAGTCACATGAGGCCTCAGGCGTTTATTTAAAAAGCATCTCTGACGCTGACAAACCATTAAGCTCAGGAAATTGATTTTCAGACTGAAAATCCATTTCGGTTTTGGAAAGATCGCAGTCGACTGAAATGACCTGAGCGCAGAGGTCATCGCAACTTTCTGTGTCGGGCGAGATCAATGAAAACACACACACACACACACACACACACAGAGTGACTCTGGTGTTGTGTGTTTGACATGTACTAACACTGAAGCACTGAACTGAGCAGGTGTATGAGAAGAAACTGAGAAACTCATCATCTAAAAAGAGTCGAGACAAGATGAAGCTTTGAAATAAAAACAAAAACAAGTTTTACCAAACGAGTGTTTTACAACTTTTCTGTGAATCAGTTATTAATGCTGAAATCTGCAAAATGCTAAATCGTGAAACTGAAGTCCTGGAAAAACTCAGGACACTTTGAGAAAGTTTGTCCAGTTTAGTCCAAACGTTGAGCAGAAAGTTGCTGGAGACCTGTTTTTCCTTCTGCGTGAGAGACGTTATTAAAAAGGAAGCAATGATTCATCCTGTGCTCCGAGCACCTGGAGGCACAAAGACTCAGGGATAATTCTTCACTTGACACGTCAGACAGAGACGATAGTGTTTCGCTTCAACAACTTTCCGTCTTGATGAGAACGTGTGGATACAAATAATGAGCAGATAAACTGCTGAGGAGTCTGTGGGGGGAGGAGGGGGGAGGAGGGGGAGACTCAGTGCAACTCAAGAGTCGGTTAAACGTCTGATTTCCTTCCATTAAAACCACTGAAATGAAAAATGAAAATATCTTCCCTTCGTTAGCACAGCAGGGCGTCCAGGCCGGAAAATAATGGAGCCGGCCAATCAGAGGCTGTGATGCTCCGTATTTAAACAGGTGAAAATCACTGGTGTTACTGGTCACATTTATCTAAACAAATATCTAAAAGCTGAAGGTACACACACACACACACACACACACACACACACACACACACACAGGTCACAGCTCTGTCTCTGCAGCTGAAGCAGACGAACAGTGTCCTGCAGCAACATCCTGTTTTCAACTGGATTTCTGTCAAATCAGTCAGCAGCACCATCGACAGGCTTGTCCCTGTGACGTTAACAGCCCCCCATGTCCCCGTGTCCCCCCGCCCCCCCCCAGTTATTCTGCATGTTCTTCACAGTAAGCTGAAAGGAAGTGAAACCAGTTCCTGTCTGAGATGTAAAAAGCGATGAAATGCTTCTGGGAAATGATTCTGTGACACACTTTGTCTCTGATGGGCTGAAACCTGCCGTAGTTTCTCAAAGTCAGTTTGGATTTGTGGGACATTATTTCCTCAAGCACAAAGAAACTCGGTTTCTCAAGCGTGAAAAAGCTTGAAATCAGCAAAGTGCAGAGGAGGAAGGAGGAGGGAGGGGGAGGGGGCTTCACAGGGACAACGTCCCAAACAAAGAGACAGCCAACAGAATCCCTTCATTAAGAAATCAGCTGGACGGCAGGGGGCGAAGCTCGGGACAGAGCAGGACTTGGCAGAGACAGACGAAGCCTCAATCCCTCGACGCCGTGACGCTGTCGCCTTTTGTTAGAGCGAAAAACAAAACACGTCCAGTTCCAGTCGCTTTCACTGAGGATGATGGACTTTTGTGCTTCTCTGCGTCCGTCCAGCTCGGCTCACAGTGTCACGTCCAGCAGGACAATCTGCTGAGGACAGATACGTAAAACTCATGAAACCTGCTCAGCTCACCAGTTTTTAGGAGGATAAAAAACAGCACAACATGAGAGAAGTTGTCCCGAATGTGTGTGAATCTCTGCAGATGATAAATATACATAAATATATACTGTACCTACTTCCCAGCCAATCAGAGCCGAGCGTTACTGAAGGGATTTCACTGTGATGGAGAACGATCAGAGCAGAGCGGCAGCGTTCCAGATGGATTTCACCAACACGTTTATAATAAAAGTCTTAATGATAAATGAAGGAACCGAAGGAGGGAGACTCGTCATGAATAATGAGAATAATAAACCGATGTTCAGTGTGAAGGACGGTGAAGACGCAGTCGTCCCTGTTTCCATCCGAGTGTAGATTTAATGTAAATGTGGCTGTTTAATGTTTGAACAGTGGAGGAAAACAGGAGCTGTGTGACTCCGCCCCCGCGGCCTCCACAGCGTTCAGCATTACACACAGTTATATTCCTGTTAAAGGCCCGGGGGTGGAGCTTTATGGCTATTACTGGCACAGCTGGAGAGCGTCCTCCTCCAATTAAAAAGGCTCACACTACCTGCTGGTCATTAATTTTAGATGCCGGAGGCAACCACAGAGAAATGAGCGTGTAGAGCAAGGGGGTCCAACTGTCGGCCCGGGGGCCATATCCAGGGCCATATCCAGGGCCAGTTTCATGGAGGTGATTTGTGAGCACTAATCACATGCAGATTAGAAAGTGTCACGTTTGTTTTACTGCAGTGTGTTAAAGACAGGAGCTGATCCCACGTCCCACGTCCCACCTCTGTCAGCTGAGACACACCGCAGAGTTTCACACTGTCAAACTGATCAGGAGGTGAACCGTGTACACAGGTACACAGGTACACAGGTACACAGGTACACTTCCTCCCTGCGTGTGCAGCTTTCTCAATCTGTTTCTGAAATGACTGTTTTAGCCTGTGAAGAATCATAAACCGCAATTCACTCATTCATTCACTGTCAATGACACGTTTCAGGACGATAATAGCAGACGGTCCTGTGTGTCCTGGGAGGAGACAACCTCCCAGCCAAGGACTGTTTCACAGCAACAGTGACCCAGACGTCCAGAGACCTGATTGAACCAAATGTGTGACATCAGGCTCTCGACTGTGTGAATAAACATTCCTCCCACTTTGACAGAGCAATTAAAGGTTTCCCACCGAGAGGAGACGTGAAGCTGCAGCAGAGATCAGACGTCACGCTGTGAGAGTTAGTGCAGACAGATCAACAGCAGCAGTGACACGTTTCCTGTTTACGTTTGCTGTGGCAGCGAGCCGAGCATCACAACCACGTCTCATTAACAGAGGATGAGCTCCATGTTATTTAGTCTAAAGCTTTGTCTCTTGTTGTTTCACGTTATTTTTTTAGATGTTGTTCACTTTTCTTTCTGCTTCTGTTTTGTTCCCTCGACTCTTTGGTTTGCCAGTTTTCCTGTTTTTGTTTTGTCCTTTCAGGGACGGACTCAGGTTCTGGACTCGGCTCAATCAGCCAAACTCTGTTATTACTGTTGTTGTTTCCTCTCAGCGCTCGTGCTTTCACCACTGAAAGCCATTTGTCTGGAGCCGCTGCCAAAGCCAGGCCAATTATTGGGTTGGGGTTTGTGTGTCTGTGTTCCTGCACCGCTGTGTGTGTGGGGACCAATGTGAGACCTTTAGAGGACGTTTGAGGACGTTTTGGAAGGTGAGGACGTTTTTTGAAAGCCTGGATATTTATGGAAACCAGGGGCATTTTTGGAACGTGAAGAAATTTCTGGAAACTAGAGATAATATTAGAAATTCTCTGTGGGCACATGTTTTTGAAAGAGCATATTTGGAAAAAATTTTTTGGAAATCAGTGTAAAAGTTTGGGAAAGTGTGGAAAACAGAGCACGATGGCACAGATGAATGGAGCCTGGGACATGAATGACGTTTGGAGATAAAGTTGTAGTTTAACTCTGTAAAAAAAAAAAAACTCTTTCTTCTTTTGATCTTCAGCTTTAAATTTTTCTTTGAAACAATGTGAAGGATGAAAGTGCCGACTCTGCGTCCTCAGATGAGACGGTCTCCTCGTCTGCTGTGTTTGCTCACAGGGAACGATTCTCTCTCCAGCACATCACAGTAATTAAACCCAGTCAGACCAGTTCGCTCGTCTCTCTGAAGCCTAATGATCAGTTCTCTCAGTCCACCAAGTGAAAGATGTTTCATGGGAAATCGCTCATCATTATGATAATTTACACCTGGGTATGTTCTCGTTGGAACAGTCCAGCCCTGCAGCCGCTTCGCTCCCATCAGCCTCGGGGCTGAATCGTTACGGTTCAGAATGAAGCTGGAGTCCAATGTTCAGTTGGAAAGGTCAAAGCCATTGACTCTGTCCCCTGATACCAACCATTATCTCATCACCTCAAGTCAAGTGGGAATATACAGACTAAAATAAGCTGTTACTCTGTGTGTCCCCTGGGTGGGACGCCCTGTCTCTTTCCATCTCCTCGCCCTCGTTCCCTGTCCTTCGCCATCGTCTCTCCCCACCTCCTCTCTTTCACTCCCTGTGGTTTTGCAGTCAGTATTCTTGTCTGTCTTTATTTTCCTCCTCCCTGTTGTGTCCGTCGTCCTCTCTGTGTCTCTGTGATCTTCCGCTGAGCTGATGGGAAAACGGTCAGCTGACCTGACGGCGGTCACCGCTGGGTTCCTGAGCGTGACATTTCGTGACCCTGCTAACGTCGTCACCTCTGAGCCTCCATGTTTCATTCTCTAAATACTGGTAATAATCGTTAGCAGTCACTCGTCTCAGTGGCGTCCTCACGGTAACGAGAGCTGAAAGCAGCTGCTCTCACATTTACACACAGTGAGGCAAACTGACTGTGACCGAGCGTCAGTCACGTCTAATGAGAAATCAGCGTCGCTGATGTTTGTGGATCACACCTGGAGCTGCCAGATGGATCCTGTGCCAACGTTCTGGGTAATTCACTGTAATGAATAATGATGGTACACACAGCCTGTGTGATCCATTACCAACATAAACGAGAGCATCAGTTAGAAACAGCAGGGCTCATCAATCCGTCTGATCAATCAGCGATCAAACAAAACCCCGATGGAGCTGAACGTTTATCAGATCTGTGTCTGAGCTTTAGATGCAGCAAAATGAATAAATAAAAGCTGCTGAAACTCGAGCCGTTCGCACGATGCATATCGATAAAGTTCTCCAAACTTTGGTCACCATGGAGACCTGCCTACTCTGATTCACCGCTGACTCGGATCTGCTGAGAATAAATTAATTGGATCTGAAATAGAACAGTGACGATGCAAATACACACACAGACACACACACACACACACACACACACACACACACACACACACAGACACACACACACACAGACACAGACACACACACACACACACACACAAAGAAAGAGTCCAGATTCATAGTTGTGCTTGAGAGTAGTACATGGGTTGTTGGACACAGGTAAAGGCCAACAGCTTGTGCTTGGTTACAGTCCTTCACACAGTCAATATTTACACTGAATGACACAATACACAACATCACAGCCATGTTACAAAGCAGTTTACATTCATGTTTAATAAAGGTGGAGCAGCGTCTGTGTCCTCAGAACCCACAGGAGAAACTGTTTATCTGTTCCATCCTTCTCCTCGGTTAAACAGAAACAGCTGAAAGTGTCCGCGGAGCGTTTAAAGGAGAAGTTCATCACGTTTCTGATGTCATGTTCTTTACTTCCTGTCCTGTAAACCGAGCATGGTTTATGAACGTCATCGAAAAAGAAGTGTCGCTTGCTACAGCCGCGACCTATGACCCACGTTCGTACCAAAAACACATTAATTCATTTTGTCGGTGAGAGTAATCTGATGGAAAAACACTGATCACTGCTATCAGACGTGTTCCTCACTCAGCTTCACTGAAACTCGTGTTCAAAGATCAGCACTACGAGGAAAGACGTTGGAAACAGGATAAAGCTTCTGACTGTGGGACATAGGGACATGTGGGACATGTGATTCAGAGCTAACCCGATGACGTCAAACTGTCTTTCTGAACCTCCACTTTGCCTGCGTCCACGTAACGCTGTTCAGAATGTAACGCTGTAAAAACATCCGACTTAAATCCAGTGATCTGAGCTGAGCGACCCACGGTCACTGAGCTAAAGCACATTATGGTTTAAGATTAAAACCACTGGGGAAATGTTGAAGTTTCAGGTGGAAACAGTCGAGTGCATGTGTGCGACTGTGTGTGTGTGAGACTGTGTGTGTGTGAGTGTGTGTGTGAAACTGTGTGTGTGCGACAGACATTTCTCAGCGTTATTCTGTTTGTCCTTTCATGCATTCACAGGGACAGAGAGCGGAGAGGAGGCCGAGCTGAAACGAGGACGGAGATAAACGGCGAGTGGGATTCAGTGGGAGGGAACACGGGGATTGTGGGATTGCGGGTTGGGCGAGGCAGTGACGCAGCTCAGAGAGAGAGAGAGAGAGAGGATCTGCTGAACGAGGGATTTAAAGAGGAAAAGACAAGAGAGGGACACGGAGGCTAAGTCCAAAAGAATGATGGGTTTTATCTGCGGCGCTGTTTAAGCTCCAGTCTCCGTCTCATCCGTTTTCTCATTCCTCGGTTTATTTAACAGTTTAAACTAATACTCGCTCTCATGTTCATTCACATTCACACAGAGTGTCTGCAGGTCGTTACTCCGCCGGCAGCGTTTACACCAAATGAATATGTTGACACAGCTGCTGCCAGAGGGAAGCAGACAGCTGTAATTACTTTACGGCAGGTCACCGTTAAAGACATAAACGGAATGACCTTCTCTAATAACAACCATGAATTTAATTTGCAAAGAGAAAATGAAGACCTGACTGCAGGACAATCATCTGATAACAAAACGTGGAGCCACAGCTTCCTCACAGGAGCTGATGCTTCATGTAATTTCAAACTGAAACACACAAACTTGTGTTTGAGGACAGTGGAACCACAGCAGAACCTACGATGGACACATGGAACGTTTCAGGTCGCTCGGTTCCTGTAGTGGAAACGGCCTCAAAGGAACCTGTCATCAGTGTTTCTGCTACTGGTGGTTCGATGCTTCCCCGTTTCCCATCTGACGACACTGATCGTGCTGATCGTGGTCATGACACTGACCATTTTCTGCATCTGCAGGCCTGAAAGGCTTAGCTCAGGTCACTTACCTGTGGTCAACAGGTGTGGACAGGAAACGTGCAAAGACAGAAATAAAAGCCTTCACTTCAGGAAGTGATGTAAATGAACGTGTCCCTGCAGTGAGCTTTATTTCACTGACCAGTCACGTCCTCACGTCTCTTTTTTATCTGATTAACTTGTGTAATGAAACTTAAATTAAAGTGTCACACAGAATGTGTGCCGTCAGCCATCCGTGTAAATCACTTCACTAAACAGCAGATTACCATCAGAGCCTGGTTTAAGCTGATCTGAAGTCAGTGGAGGGTGTGAAACCCTCGGCTGTGACCCTGGAAGCAGCTGTGACGAAGAACCTGCCACAACGAAGGAAAAGAAAAAGCGGCGATGGATTAAATCACTCGAGCTTTTGTTTTGTCAAACATTCACGTGTCTGCTCGTTGGCTCGGATCGTTCCTCTGCTGCTTCGCTCGGGAATCGGATCCTGTTGATTCCAGATCTCTGGCTCTCACAGCCTCATTATCCCACGTCTCCCTCCTCCCCTCCTCCCCTCCTCCCCTCCTCCCCTCCTCCCACTGATCCTCTCACTGCTTTCTCCCTCCTGCTCCGTTTTATTCCTCCGCTCTCTGCCCTTCAACACAAAGCATCTCCGTTTTAATCGGAATCGTTTGTCTTTCGACCGCCCTTTCTCTCTCTCTCTCTCTCAGTCGTAATGTTTCACATCTTTCATTTGTCCACCTCTGTCTCTTCTGTGTCTCACGCCTACATCTGTCTTTCTCTGCAGGATAATCCACCTTAAACACACATTTTCATTATGTGACAGTGTCTGAGATTTGACATCGTGTATCCTCGTCGTTCCCTTAAATCTTTTGGAAAACATTTACAATCCCCGCTCCTGAAATCCTCGCCGTCAGGTCGCGTGTTCAAACCCCACATCCTGTTTACGTGTGTCTGTGCGCCCCCTGTAGGCCACTCTGGGTTGACTGTACGAGTTCACATGTGGAATGAAGATGGAGTAAAGCCCTATTTTGCCAAGATTTGCATGAAAGTCCAGGATTGTTGTTGGATCAGTTTTCATCGTCAGTATCGAGGAAACTTCTCCAAAGTTTCGTGTTAAATGTCTCGGAAATTTCTCCAACCAAAACCCAGATCAGTTAAGATTTCAAAACCCTCCACCCAAACACCGCCCTTTACCGCTGGAGTCCTCGGTCACGATGAGGTCACATCCTCAAAGTCACGGCGTTACGATTGGCGGGGGCGGGGGAGAAGTCGAGTCGCTCGGCTGCTTCTCTTCTTCTGCCATTCTTCTTCTGATCCCTGCTCATCTACGCCTCCTCTATTTTTGTGCTTCCAAAAACTCTTTAATCCGCCGTCGGCTTCCTCTCACTCTGTCGTTTCTATTTTCTCTCACATCTTTATCTCCTCTCTGTTTCTGGAATCTCATTTTCTTCTTGCGTCTTTTGTCTTCTGGGGAACAAAAGATTCCCTGACAATGATTTTCTTCTCCTTCCTGCCTCCCATCTCATCTCTCCATCATTGTCTTGTCACCCCCCCCCCTCCCTCTCCTCCCTCACCCTCTGCGTTTCCCCCTCCTGCTGGCTCTCACACGTCGGTGGCGTTCAGGCGGGTGGACACCACATCCTGGGTTTCAAGCACTATCTTCTTTGCCCTCCCTCCACCTCCGCCTCCACCGACGGGGTGAATGCTGTCCAGTCGGCCGCTCCTCCCCCTCTCTCCACCCCTGCGACACTTGAAGACGGCGAGGAAGGCGGCGCGGTAGTTGCGGTTCATCCAGCCGTACAGCAGCGGGTTGGCGAAGGTGGAGCACATGGCAACCACGTGGAAGACAGTGTAGAGCAGGCGGAAGTCGCGCATGTCCAGCACTGTGCTGTCGATGTCGGTGGCGAGCTGGAAGGCGTGAAACGGCAGCCAGCTGACGGCGAACACCACCACCATGGTCACCAGCATCTTGGTGGTCTTGCGGCGCCGGCGGTGGCGCTCGGAGCCTGCGCTGCTGTTGCCGCCGCTCTCCGCTGGACTGACGTGGCCGCGCAGTTTGGACCAGATGCGGGCGTAGGCGAAGGAGATGATGGACAGCGGCAGGAAGTACTGCAGGATCAACATGGAGATGCTGTAGACGGTGCCGTCCGTGCTTTTACCGGGCCACTTCTCCGTGCACACCTGGGACCAGACGCAGGGAAACAGACGAGAAGTAAAATTCCATCAGATTAGATTATGAAAAGGACGTTTGAATGTTTCCATGGTAACTGGGCAAACGAGTTAAGATTCAGTTGGATTAATTAGTTGAGTTTGTTTACATTAGACGTGGATTTATTTCTGTTAGACTGAAAAAGCTTCTGTGATTCTGAATAAGATCGTGCAAAGAGCAAATGTTAGCAAATATGACTTTAGCAGCTCTTTGATGGAGGAAATGAAAGCAGAGTGTGAAATAACAGAACCAATATGAAAATATAATCATGTGTTCAGGAAGTGAAATATGGAGAAAGAGACATGATGAGACTGAAACATGAACCAGGAGGAAGGAAGGAAGGAGCTCGGAGCAGAAAGAGGAAAAAGGAGGGAGAACAAAGGGGGGAGAGGAGTCGAGGAAGGAGGACATAAAAGGAGTGAGGGGATGAAGGTATGGAAGGAGAAGGAGATTAAAGAGATGGAGACGGGAAAAGAGAGGAGGGAAAGTGAGGCAGCGGGTAACGAGCAGGAAGATCAAAGCGACGGCTGAGGAGGGAAGAGAGTGTACAGGTGTGTGTGTGTGTGTGTGTGTGTGTGTGTGTGTGTGTGTGTGTGTGTGTGTACCTGTATGGTGTGTCCAGGCTCCAGCGTGAAGGAGCCGTACTCTCTGAAAATGGCCAGGGGGCTGGCCAGCACGGCGCTCAGCACCCAGGTCAGAGCTATCACCCCGAAACACACATCCTTACGCATCCTGGTCTCCAGGTGGTACACAATACACCTGTAACACACACACACACACACACACACACACACACACTGTTACAGTGAATGAGATCTGTTGGTCCTTCAGCAAATTCTGTGAGAATTTGAAGCTGTTTGAAGCAGCATCTTTTTTTTTTTATTTCCAAGTGGACTTTAGCATGTTTACTTGTGATGGACATTCTGTCCGTCCACACTGGCGGCTGCTTCTGTAAATCTGCACTCAGACGAGACGAGTTAGCTTGATTTCTGAGCGTCCTGCTAATGGACACACAGAGCGCAGACGCTCGGGTCCTGAAATGATTTTGTTTTTGAATTAATCGTCAGGAACCATCTGCCAAAACAATCCATTTCAAACACAGACAGAGACGCTTTGTACCGGATATCCGTCTGCGGGCCCTGGACAGGTGGTGGAGACAAAAGACAGAACTAATGACAGCAGATTGTAGAAGCAGGTGAGAACTCCAGCAACATCCCAGTTTCAAAATGGTTTAAAGTTTGGTGCTTTGGAAAAACTTTCCGTACACGAGCCTCAGCGTCGCTCGTTAATGTTCTGTGTGGGAAAGTTTGAGTTGGTGAACTTGAGTCCGGCAGCGTTAAACTCAGCTCTGCAGAGTCTCACAGGCTGTGACTGGCTTGTTTCCTGAACCCACCTGTGGCGGTCCAAGGCGATGACATTGAGCGTCACGGTGGAGACGTGCACGGCGAGGCCCTGGGCGTAGGGCAGCAGGAAACAGAGGGTGCTGCCGAACTTCCACTCCCCCTGCAGCGTGTAGACGAGGGTGAAGGGGAGACACAGCGTGTTGACCAGGAGGTCGGCTGGAGACGCAGAGACAGAGAGTTCAGTCAGGACAAGAGACAGAAAATAAAATTACATCGTCTTTCAACATTGCAAATAAACTAAGTCTGAGTGACGTCTGCTGGTGTGTGGGCTGTACAACATGCGAGCTTCGCTTTCTCCTCCTGTCTCAGATAAGGCGACAGGTCGTGACTGTCTCAGCTGTTTTCACGCTGCTTCTTCTGTGGTAGCTCAGCGTGAGAGCGTCACCCAGTTAACACGTGTAACCTGCTCTGTGTCTCTGTATGATCATTCTGTGTGTCTTTGTGTGTCCTTGCTGTTGCCGTGTGTCTCTCTCGGTGACATTTTGCAGAGGGCTCCCTGGACCTCCGGGCCCCGGGGCCCGTGCCTGGCAGGCCGGCTCAGTGTTTCCATCCGTGTGCACACCAGCCGCCTGAAGATCAGACAAACGTTGTCTGTCTGAATCAAACTGTGAACAACTGAACACAATAATCCAGTTTCATGAAGCAGCAGCTTGTTTGGATGTTTGTATTAAATGTTCATCATCATGAACCCGTTTAGAATCACGGCGTCTCCTCCTCCGTCCATCACGTCTCTTTACTGGAAATGTCTCTGCAAGTGACAGCAGACGAAGCAGCTGCAGCTCTGAGCTGTGGAAGATTGGCTGAGTCATGTGAGGACACACACACAGAGACAGAGACAGAGGCGCCATCCGCTCAGAGAGCTGCTGACAGACAGCAGGTCACATGATCCGCACAATCAGAGCCACCTCTGGATCTGTGAGCGTGAACATCTGGTGCTGCTCAGCATCAGTCGACATCTGCAGCTGGACGTGTCTGAGTGAGACGAACATCTGCTCGTCTGTGATCGTCCTCCTTCTATGGGAATATAGAACAACGCTGCACTCAGCAGCTCTCTGAGCCACATCAGTCTGTGGTGATTACATCTGTGATAAGGGCATCGTGCCAAGTCACGTTAGACAGAACTCACAGAACCCGAGGACCGCCCCACAAAGTTTGGCCCTCTGCTTCCTGTGACGCTTCAGGGCAGAGGGAGAGAGACAGTGGGCGAGAGAGAAAGAACAAGCAAGAGACAGAAAAGACAAAAACCCAAACAGAGAGTGAGACAAAGGAGCGAGGGCCTGTTGTCTCCTCACCTCTTCACCCAGTTTTCCTCTTTGTTTCTCACAAACCGTCTGTTTTCCTGCCCACTGCTCGTCAGAGTCGAGGGAACTGAACCGACGCCGTCGTTCTACCTTTCTGCACATTTCACATCACATCAGTCACATGGCCGGCGTCTCCGTCTCTGCTCTTTCTGCTGCTGCTCGTGTTTCTCTCGCCGTCGCTCAGCTGCTGCTCTTTAATTCACTAACCAGCAGCACTCACACCAAACCTCAAACACGAGGCGATGATGGAGACATTTTCACCCTGTCTTCCAGTGAGGACACACAGAGACACTTTGACTTTAGATGTGGTTGGACTTTAACCTTTCAGATGACTGATCGTTTTTTATAAATTGTGCTGACACAGTAAAAACGGGCTGAAAATCTGCCGACAGAGTTTATTCAGCTGGAAAATACACGAGTGGAGACGACGGGAAGACACATCAAAGCGACGGCGGCTGAGCTGGTGACAGGCCAGGTGGGCGGGGACATCAGGAGACAAACCAAACACGACTTCTAATGGAGACGGTGGCATCTGTCCATGTCACGTCTCTGCTTTATGTTGTTAGTGTAACTGAAGACGGAGGTAAAACCACAGAGAGCAGCTGCACACACACACACACACACACACACACACTGCTGACACACACACACACACACACATACACACACACACTCCTGAGGCCACAGAGCAGGTGACAAACAGCTGTTTGTGTTGGATCTGGGTTAATTCAGGTTTTTCTCACTGAGGGAAAATCTGTTCACCGTCAGTGATAAACATACGAGGCAGAGCGCGTTGATGAGGGGACAGCAAGGTGTCCACAGGTCCTCTGTTTCCAGTCCAGGTTAAACCGCTGGACATGTCCACACCCCATGTCCATCACTGCTAATTCACACACCTGATTTTAATTTAGGCCAAATTTCAGTCGCTTGTTTCAAAACCATCAGAACCATCAGAACCATTAAAACCATCAGAACCATCAGAACCATCAGAACCATTAAAACCATCAGAACCATCAGAACCATTAAAACCATCAGAACCACCTGCTCACACAGAGAACACACAGATTTAATGCAACTCTCAGG